>NC_041384.1:118949553-118966516 GCF_002162155.2 Triticum dicoccoides | reverse complement strand
TTCCCCCACCCCCTCTCCTACCGCCCTTTAACAAAAACATAAGACCAGTTGCAGTGAGGAGGGAGACACACATTTGCATTCGGGGGCGACACTTGCAGTTGCATGACTAGTATTCGACATGCAACTCCACCCCGCCCACCTCTCCCGCCACTCTTACAAGACAAAGGTTAATTGTAGTAGCGGTGTGTGGACATGTACTTGCATTAGGTGGCGACACTGGCATTTGCAAAGCCTAGTGTCGGACATGCAACGACCACCTCTCCCGACGCCCACTTACAAAACAAAACATGTCAGTTGCATTGGGTGTGTAGGCATATGGTTGCAGTCGAGGGTGACAATTGCAGTTGCAAGCCTAGTATCGGATATATACGCAACTCCCCCTCCATATTGCTCCCTTACAAAACCAAAAAAGGCCAGTAGCAGTCGAGTGTGTAGGCATGCAGTTGCAGACAAAGGGCAACACTTGTAGTTGCAAGCCTATCATCGGACACGCAACTTCCCCATCTCGTGCCGCTCACTTACCAAAAAAGTTCAGTTGTAGCCGGGGGTGTAGGCATGCAATTGCAAAGAAAAAAAATTCAGTTACAGTCGGGTGTATAGGCATGCAATTGCAGTGGAAGACGACACTTGCGGTTGCAAGACTACTATTGTACATGTAATTGTAGTTGCAAGCGTATTGTGGGACTTGCAGTTCACCCCCTCTCCGTCAAAAACACAAGGCCAGTTGCAGTCGATAGGGGACATGCAGTTCCAGTCGAGGCCGAGACTTGGAATTGCAAGCCTAGTATCGGACATGCAACTTCCCACTCTCTCGCCGCCCACTAACAAATCAAAAAATGTCGGTTGCCGTGGAGTTTGTGGGCATGCAATTGCAGTCGGGTGTGTATGTATGCAGTTCCAGCCGAGGGTGACACTTGTAATTGCAAGACTACTTTTGGATATGCAATCCCCCCCCCCTCTCTGACAAAAAACACAAGGCCAGTTGCAATCGGAAGGGGGACATGCAGTTCCATTCAAAGGCGACGGTTGCAGTTGCAAGCCTAGTATCGCACATGCAACTCCCCCTCCCTCTCCCACCGCACTTAGAAAATAAATGTTAGTTGCAGTCGGGTATGTGGGCATGCAATTGCAGTAGGGGACGTCACTTGTAGTTGGATGCCGAGGGACAGACATGCAATTGCCCTTCTCTTGACAAAAGACTAATAAATTACGTTCAATGGCGACACTTACAATTGCGCCTAATAGTGGGCATATAAGAAAAGGATTTTAAATGCACTAAGAAGACAAAATATAAATAAAATAAATAAGAAACATGGATTTTTTATAAAGTAAATAAATGAACAAAATAAAAATAAGAATGAAACAAGAAAAATGGTAAAAATACAAATGCAAAATAAAATCAATGTCACAAGAACGCCGATATTTTTTTTGTTAAAAATCACTTATGAAAAGATAAATAAGAAGCAAGAAAATAAAATAAAAAACACATAAATAAATCCAGAAAAGGCCAGGCTATCACACATCCCTGCCTACGTATAAAATAAAGAAGAACAAAGGAGCGGACAAGACACACCCTAAAACAGCCCATCACCAAAAAAAATGGAAGCAAACTTATTGGACATGAGAGAAAAAATAAAACAAACAAAAAAATTACCAATTCTTGGTCGCTTTGAAGACATGGAGTTGCATTCTGGGGCAACACTTACAATAGAGGTCCCATTGCTACCGAATCGACTAAGACTTGGCTAATTCTTGGTCAACTAAGAATAACAAATTCACATAAAATAGATTTTTTGGATTAGATATTTCCATCTATACTTCTTTTAGACTGACATACTTAACACAAAGCCAAAGCTAAAAAACCTAGAAAAGGAGACATGGGTGCTTGTTCTATACAAAAATGCGTGCGTGTACGCACATATTTTTTTTCTGAAACAAGGCAAAAGACTTGCCATTTCATTGATTAAGGGAGAAATTTTTAGACAGAAACCGCAAAGCGGTGAATAAAAGGACTACTCTCGCGGCATTACAACACCCAAATGCTTCGCTCCAGCCAAAGCCCAAAGCGATACCTCCTGCTTGATTTTGCTGATGATGGTCATGGAAGGGGCCGCTGAGTTGCGGAAGACTCTAGCATTGCGCTCCGACCAAACCTCCCAAGAGATGAGCATCATGAGGGAGGCGAGCGCCTTGGGCGAGCTGAGACGGATCTGCAGGTTAGCGTTCCACCATTCTTTGACCGAAGCCCTTGTCACCCAGGTAGACGTGGTGATGTGATGCATGCCGAGCCATGGGAGGACGTCATTCCAAATGCGCATGGTGTAGCGGCACTGGAAAAGCAGATGAGCCGCGTTTCTTGGCTTTGCTTGCAAAGAGAGCATAGACCGCAATTAGGCCAACCACGGCGGCTCAAGCGGTCCGAAGTCCAAATCCTATCTTGAAGAACGAGTCAAGCAAAAAACTTGCACCGAGGGGGCGCCCACACCGTCCACACCAAATGGACAAGGTCCGAGGTGGTGAGGCCTTCAAATTGAGCCTTGTAAGCCGAGGATGCAGAATATCTCCCATCTTTGGTGAACTTCCAAATAATTGAGTCTTCAATGTCGTCATCGAGGGCCACTGTTGCTAGTTTGTCCCAAAGGTTAGCAAACTGTTGGATGTGTTCAAGGGAGAGGCCATTAGAGCTGTCAATATTCGCAATCCATTGATTGCTGGCCATAGCTTGCTGAACCGAGGAGTTTTTCTTGCGAGAGAGGTTGTAGAGACCGGGAGCTATGTCACAGGGGCACAATCCTCTTAGCCAAGATGAGTTCCAGAACCTCACTGTCCTTCCATTTCCAACAGTGACTGTAGTGGCCGCCGCAAAGAAATGACGGTCGTCATCCGTGCACGGCAGTCCCATGCCAATCCATGGCTTGCTCTTATCTTTCCACTCAAACCATAACCACCGAAGTCTCAGGGCCCTAGCAAATTTGTTCAGATTAAGCACTCCCAAGCCGCCCTTATTCTTTGGTTTGCAAGCGAGGTCCCAGTTTACCTTGCATTTCCCTCCAGAAACCTTGTCCGTGCCCGCCCAAAGATATGCACGGCGGATGCTATCAATTTTCTGAAGGACCTCCACCAGTATGTCAAGAGGAGTGAGATGATATATTGCGATGGCCGATAGGACAGCCTTGACAAGAACCGTTCGGCCTGCAGCAGCCACATGTCTCCCTTGCCAAGAAGGGAGCTTGCCCGCGATCTTATCTTCAAGATGCTGGAAATGGATTCTCTTGAGCACATATGGAAAAAGGAAATTCTGGTTCTAAAAAATTGATGCTGCACTAGAAAAACTACATAAAACACTATACATTTAGGGATATTTTCTATCAACAACAACCACACGTACGCACACGGATTCTAGGAAAAGAAAAAGGAGAAAAACTCACAAAACATGCTACTGCAGTGTACGAATTCTTTTCCTTTTCACTCTTAGGCCTCCTTTGGTTTGGAGGAATTTTGTAGGATTTTCATAGGATAGGATTTCTATAGGAAAAATTCCTTCAGAGCTCTTTGGTTTGTAGGAATGAAATCTTATTCATATGGAGAAATTCTTCCTATCCTTCACATTTCATAGGAAAATAAACATTAGCCTATACTCAATGGAAAAAATCCTATGATGTGAATTAAAAGGCATCTCTTTTTCTATTCCTATGCATAGCATTTAAGATGCATGTCATCTCATTTCTTAGACTTTATAAACTTCGCAGGCAAAAAAAAAAAAGATACACCGTTCAAAGCCCGCCACTCCCCTGCCTAGCCCACCCAAAGCTGATAAGAAAAACAAGACACGAAAGCAGCCCACTAGTCCGTCCATCTACATGGGCCAATTTACAAATAAAAAGCAGTTTGCACGCATCTAAAAGCAGTAGTAGATCTAATGGTCTATGAGTCGACTGAGACTTCGTGAAGTCTCAGTCAACTGATTTTTAGCAATACCATATGGTCCGTCCAAAGTAAGTACTCAAGGTCATATAGCAGTATGGTAGAACCGCGTGCACAACAACTTTCGCTCGGTGCATGACAACCACGATGTCTTGTGCCAGTATGTATTGATGGTTCGTGTTCCTATAAACTGCAAATACCACCAACGTCCATCACGCCGCTCCACGACTGTGCCACACCAGCAAAGATATTTTATGGACCTCCCATATTCGCATGGCCCGATCCCTAATTCCAGCAAGAACCCTAGCCGCTGCAAATGACCAACGCAAACCAGGCTCCTGATCCTGTCGCTCTCCCCATAGTACCCTGTGCGGACCGTGGAAGGAATGTAGTGACATGCGTCCATGCCGCGGGCAGAACACCAGAAGAGGTTCTACAAGTGCTGAAATCACAACCTTGAGGCATGAGTTGGTTCCAAACTACTTTGGGGCAATTCCAGGGAAAATAGCGATAATTAAACCCAGAGCCCGGACTCGGGTGAGCACAATGAACAATACCTTGATTTGAAATATAAAAGAGTTAAAAAAATTCCAATTTTTGTGCGGTGCAAGATGCTTCTGTTCGTGAGCTCCGTGCAAAATTTTGTGAAGTTTGGACCTTCGAGGAACTCATGGCAAAAAATAAAAAATCAAGCGTGAACAATTCGATTTTCAAAAGTTTCTCAGACATCTGAAATTTGTCTTTTTTGCCACGAACTCCTCGGATGTCCAAACTTCACAAAATTTTGAACCGAGTTCACGCACAGAAGCATCTTGCACCATAAAAGAAATTAGAACTTTTTGAATTTTTTTATTTTAATTCACGGTACTGTTAATGCCTTGGCTCATCTGAGCCCGGGCACCAAATGGCCGCTTCCGGAAAATAGCTACTGTCCCTTGTTTTGGTCATGTCTAAATGCCTTTCCATTATATCACTTGCAGAGCTGCTAGCCTTCTTATGCCTCTTCTATGTCATGTGTCATAATTTTCTGTTACAAAGTCGTGCCACATTATAGACGGTGATTGTGCATGTCTAACTTCATTGCGATTCACGTCGTTGTCATTGCTTTTCTTCATAGACAAAATGTACTGTGACATAAGGGGTTGACGGAATACTCTGGCGTCTAAGGAGAGACGTGCAAGTACATCTTTCCTGTTAAAATTTCCTGAAGTATGTGCTCCCTTTGGACACGTGGTCACGCCACACAATGTTTTGCTAGTACAGTCAAGGATCAACACATCTCATTAATCATGAAGGACTACCATGTATTTAATAATATTGGAAGAAAAGGATTTCAGTATTTCCTACATTTTTGTATGATAAGTACATGAATGCATGAACAATTGCACATTATTGATTTGATATATTTAAGATGTATCCGCAACAAAGTCTTGTATCACAGTTCTTACCGCGACAGGAATCCTAACCGAGTGGGTATTTCCATCTGACCATGTCAAGCTCCCAAAGGTAAACCCGCCTTGCACTCTCCGCCTTGTAGTAAACGACACCCTAAATGTCATGCTTGTGCTACTACCTTTGGCGAATGTGATCATTGATGGCTCCACGGACATGACCACCCCTGCTGGAGCTTCAAGCACCGCATGATAAGTCGTTCCGACCGCCCCCACATTTGTGATAGTGCGTTGAACCGTGACATGGTCCTTGAGGTCCGGAATAGCGATCGACGGGAGATTGAGATTGAGTTGGTAGGATTCGCAACCATGTAACAATCCTATGGCGCAGTTAAAAAACTTGTTGTACTCTCTTGCATCCACGTTGTAGACCAAGCCAGGGTCACTGGCTCTGTCTGGGTCTATGTGGCCACCACCAAAGTCGAAAGGATCAGCCACCTTCCTCGGGACCGTCTCTGCTTCGATTGGCGCACCAAAACCATCGGACACTGATGCTAGAATCATCACAAAGAAACAAGTTAGTAATATAAGATAAACTATCTGGAAGAACTTTGCATATAAACATTGTGCATACCTGTGGTGACAATTGCAGACTTGATCATAGCAGGTGACCAATCAGGGTGAATCGACTTAAGCAGTGCGGTCACCGCAGAGACATGTGGACATGCCATGGATGTACCAGAAAATAACACATAGGAGCCACGAACAGCTGCTAAGATGCTGACACCTGGCGCAGTTATGTCGGGCTGTCAAAACATCCACAGAGATAAAAGTCTTAAATCCGGAGACGGTCACAAAAGTTAGTTAAAAGCACCGCAAGTATTTGCGCAAAAAAGGGGGGACCGCAAGTGCAATTATTTTGTCTTTGAGTTATAAATTTCACAGTGGGAGTACCTTGAGTATGCCTGGATATAGGGGGCTCGGACCTCTGGAGGAGAATGAAGCAACCCTCGGCGATAGCACCCCGTCTCCGACAACAGTCATGGTAGGTGACACCTTCACAACGGGATTCCTATCATGACAAAAAACATTCACAAATTAGTTATTGGAGAAAGAAAATATATGACGATCGACCCTATTCCAGGCAACGCGACTTCTCACTCTGTGTTCTCCCAGTAAGATGCAATTTTCTGTGCGATTTCGTAGTCTACCAGAACGCATGGCATGCCGGCCTTGCACGCCGTCAGGGAGTCCAAGCTGTTCATGTTGTATTGCGCGAAGATGAGGCCCTTGGCTCCGGCACTCACGGTACGGTTGATGGTGCGGGGTAGCTCTACCCGAGGCAACATGCTCGGAGCCTCCCTCGGTGCATAGCACAACACGATCTTGCCGGTCACATTGCTTGACGCTAACCACTCCTCCGTGCAACTGCGCAAAAGTTTTAAACTGAATATGGTTCGATAAACTGTGGAACTAATAACAATGTAACTTGTCAATTGAGTGTGTTATGTCGCTACCTTCCCGCATGAACAAGCTCCTTAAAGTCGTCGTTGTTCAGAGTAGAGTTGTAGTAAAGAGATTGTCCCTGCGTTTAAGATCAAAGACAAATGAGAGAGTTAGTTTTTCTTTTTCAAGAATGTTCAATGAATGCCTATATGATTATGTTTCGGCGCACGCTAATTTGACACTTGACGTATCATACGACTTCCCGCCAAAAAAGAGTAAAACCTATACGATTATGGTAAGTCAGTTGTGTTCTTTCAACTAAAAACAGTTTGTTAGTTAACCTGTACCTAGCATGTGTAATGATGTAAATTATCGACTTTTATCTAGCTGGGATGTTTCTATTCCTTGAGAGTGGATGTATTTGGGTGCATTTTCCTATATAATTTTTAAAAAGGAAATATCAGAACAAGTACTTGGAGAAACGTACATACCACAAGCTTTTCTTTGTTTCCGAGAGATATGAAGGTTGGGAAGGCCCGGTCCATCGTGCTAGCGGCCACTGTCGTGACCCATGGCGCGACATTCGTCACCGTTTGTGGTGCCGGGCCATCATTCCCGGCAGAGAAGATAACTGAGATCCCTCTCAAGACAGCATGAAGTGTCCCAGGGAACTCATGACCGGCACCCCCTCCCAGTGAGAGCGATAAGACATCTACACCATCGTGTATGGCATCGTCAATGGCTGCGAGGATGCTCGCGTCACTAGCTGCTGTGTTCGGGCCCCATAACACCTTGTAAATTGCTAGCCGTGCACGTGGTGCCCCGCCACGTGCCATGCCGGTGGCTAGGCCGGCATAGCTCACACCCTGCACTTCTCCTCCGGCAATCGTCGAGGCAACATGAGTGCCATGGCCGCTGAAATCCCGAGGTGACATGTACTCACCCTTGAGGTGCATGGCATTAATTCCCTCGGAGTACCACCGTGCGCCGATGATCTTTCTATTGCAACTCGTTGCATTGAACGCTGTTCCGGTCTGGCATATGCCTTTCCACCGTGCCTGCACAGGGCCGTATCCGTTGTCATCAAAGCTTCGTGATTCAGGCCATATGCCTGCAACAAAAACAAGCACGGAGTCAACCGATGTCCATTTCTAATGTCTGACTTGGGTTTCAACAACTTCTGGATTTAAACTAGAAATTTGATTACAAACCTGAATCGATCACCCCGATGATGATATCTTCACCGTAATTCGCTTTTCGGAGGAGGTCAGTTTGTTGTGGTGATTTGTTGTGTCCAAGGCCAAGGAAGTCCCAGCTTCGAGTTGTGTGCGCCTTGTGGTAAGTGTTAGGCTTCACACTTATAACTTCAGGAAATTCTACAATTGTAGTATCCAATGTGAATTACTCCGCAAAAAACATATAAAGACACCCCACAAAAAAAACATATAAAGACAGCAGATCTTTATCACTTACTTGCCAACGTCCTAGCTTGGGTTTTGGTGAGCATTGCCGCAAACCCAGAGAATCCGTGTTTGTAACTGTAAACTATCGACTTCAAGGATTCATCTTTGCTGTTGCAGACAAGACATAATGTTAGCAACAGTACTAATATATAGTAACATGGATTACTAGCTAGCCAGTACCTCCCAAGAACGGAGGTTAGTATGTCATGGTGTGACGCCGTGACAGCAGATGGATCGTCATGTTTCTTCTCCCCCATGTACACTATGTGGAGCTGAAATAAACATGCGAAGAGAGGTCAAAAAACAATTTCAGAACAAGCCAAAGTTAAAGTCTTGCGAACAAGGAGGAATCATAACTTACTTTGCTCGACGCATTTGCGGAAAGAGGCAACAGTGTGACCACCAGTAGCAGAGCACAGCAAGAGAAAGCTATCCTCGAATCCATGTCTGATCTCGAGAAGAGTGTTATGTTCTTCTCTCCTGTCGCGTGTATGTATATATAACATAGGAGCCAGGTGCTATCCATGGGGTGCAAGAAGAAAGAAGAGTTCAAAAGAACATTGCGTGTTTCAAAAGAACACGTGATCGAGGAGAACAATCAGACTAGACGACCATGTCGTATCTACCACCATTAAACAACTTGAAACAGACTTAATGACACGAGGTCGACCTGAAAACAACAAGCTTCGTTTAATCAGTGGGCATAAAATTATAAGATCAACCGTGGGGGCTGCAAGAACCGTTCAAACAAGGATATGTTTGCATTGTCAGCGTTAGGTGGTACACGTACCTGAGAAAGAAAGAGTACACCAAGGTCCTGAGAGGAAGCACCGTGCTCATCGGGCATCCAGGCCGCGTCCATGTCATGGCACCAGCGCATTGCTGGGTCTTTACAAAAAAAACGTTAGTAAAGTTGATAAAGGTGAAGGCAATTTAGAAACAAAAATTTGACCCATTGAAGCATTCCACGCGTAAAGATTGGTTTGGCTGGTTCGTTTCTCTAATAGCTAAATTCTATTTTTTGGAAGAACCTCTTCGAGAGAGCAGGGATTCCTGCAATTTCTATAAAAAGGATAGAAATGTTCCAGTGTACATGTAAAACTACGCCCAAAAATCTACACAGATGATGCAATTTATAAGAAAAAACCAACCCAAAAACCTACCAGAGCTCGAGGATTGTATAAAAACAATTCGTAGGTTCGGTTAGGGATATGAACAGAGTAAGAACATCTACACCCGGGCCTCTTGTATCCATCTCAAACGTCCGGACAGGTCGTCCGGCCACTGACCGGTAAAAAAAAATTGACCTAACCAGACCTCTCAAATCACGGACAAAAGCCCGGGCTGACCGACACCCCTCATATCCAGCCCAAATATAGCGCGAATATGGGGCGGCCCGGGCACGCCCATGCGCGTCCGCTTGACAGGCCCAGCCCAACACCGACCCCACAAAAACCCTAATCCAGGCGGCGAGCTCAAACCCTAGCTCACTCTGTCCCTCTCTCTCTCGCTCTATCCACTCCTCTCCCTCTCCCTTTCTGATCGCATCCACCACGATGAGTAGCTCCGGCAGCGGCTCTGGCTTGATGCTCGACTACGAGGAGGAGATGCCCCTCCGCATTGCACTGGAGAGGTCTAAGGTGGAGACATGTGGTAGCTCTGGATCTGGAGCGTCGACGCAGCTCCCGCGTCGGCGCAGCGCGGATGCCGGAGCTGGACCCTCCCGTCCTGCACGCAACGATGCAAGGACAGCACAGTCCGCGCCGGTCCTGTGTCGTCTCCTTCCCCTGCCGGCCGCTCCTCCACGCGGTCGGCGCTGGGTGCTTGTGCCCGCACCTTCGGCCCGCATGAGCACTCCAGAGTCGGAGGCGCACGTGGCAGCATGAACTGGAGACGGACGCGACAGAGCAGTCCGCGTGCCGCCTACACGGGACGAAGTCGGACGCTGATGAGGATGCGTGTCTCCTCGCATGGGTGTACCACCACTCCCTCATGACGGCGGAGACATACGCTCGCTGCCTCCGACGTAAGAACACTAAGGCGCTCCGGCTTGTTATTGAGCAGTCGGTGAAGGAAATATGCCCTAGAGCCAATAATGAAGTTGTTATTTATATTTCCTTACATTATGATAAATGTTTATTATTCATGCTAGAATTGTATTAACCAGAAACTTGATACATGTGTGAATACATAGACAAAACAAAGTGTCCCTAGTATGCCTCTACTTGACTAGCTCCTTAATCAAAGATGGTTAAGTTTCTCTCTCTCTCTCTCCCTCTCTCTCTCTCTCTCTCCCTCTCTCTCTCTCTCTCTCTCTCGCTCTATCCACTCCTCTCCCTCTCCCTTTCTGATCGCATCCACCACGATGAGTAGCTCCGGCAACGGCTCCGGCTCGATGCTCGACTACGAGGAGGAGATGGCCCTCCGCATTGCGCTGGAGAGGTCCTAGGTGGAGACATCTGGCAGCTCCGGATCTGGAGCGTTGCCGCAGCTCCCGCGCCGGCGCAGCGCGGACGCCGGAGCTGGACCCTCCCGGCTTGCGCGCAACGATGCAAGGACAGCACAGTCCGCGCCGGTCCCGTGCCGTCTCCTTCCCCTGCCGGCCGCTCCTCCACGCGGTCGGCGCTGGGTGCTTGTGCCCGCGCCTCCGGCCCGCATGAGCACTCCAGAGTCGGAGGGCGCGCGGCAGTGTGAATGGGAGAGGGACGCGGCGGAGCAGTCCACGTGCCGCCTCCACGGGACGGAGTCGGACGCTGATGAGGACGCGTGTCTCCTCGCATGGGTGTACCACCACTCCCTCATGACGGCGGAGACATACGCTCGCTGCCTCCGACGTAAGAACACTAAGGCCCTCCGTCTTGTTATTGAGCAGTCGGTGAAGGAAATATGCCCTAGAGCCAATAATGAAGTTGTTATTTATATTTCCTTACATTATGATAAATGTTTATTATTCATGCTAGAATTTTATTAACCAGAAACTTGATACATGTGTGAATACATAGACAAAACAAAGTGTCCCTAGTATGCCTCTACTTGACTAGCTCGTTAATCAAAGATGGTTAAGTTTCCTGACCATAAACATGTGTTGTCATTTGATTAACGGGATCACATTAGTAGGAGAATGATGTGATGGAGAAGACCCATCCGTTAGCTTAGCATAATGATTTTTAAGTTCTATTGCTATTGCTTTCTTCATGACTCATACATATTTCTCTGACTATGAGATTATGCAACTTCCGAATACCGAGGAACACCTTGTGTGCTATCAAACGTCACAACGTAACTGGGTGATTATAAAGATGCTCTGCAGGTGTCTCCGAAGGTGTTTGTTGGGTTGGCATAGATCAAGATTAGGATTTGTCGCTCCGAGTATCGGAGAGGTATCTCTGGGCCCTCTCGGTAATGCACATCACTATAAGCCTTGCAAGTAATGTGACTAATTAGTTAGTTAAGGGATGATGCATTACGGAACGAGTAAAGAGACTTGCCGGTGACGAGATTGAACTAGGTATGAGGATACCGACAATCGAATCTTGGGCACATAACATACCGATGACAAAGGAAATAACATATGTTGTTATTGAAGTTTGACCGATAAAGATCTTCGTAGAATATGTAGGAACCAATATGAGCATCCAGGTTCCGCTATTGGTTATTGACCGGAGATGTGTCTTGGTAATGTCTACATAGTTCTCGAACCCGTAGGGTCCGCACGCTTAACGTTCGATGACGATTTGTATTATGAGTTATGTGTTTTGGTGATCGAAGTTTGTTTGGAGTTCCGGATGAGATCACGGACATGACGAGGAGTCTCGAAATGGTCGAGAGGTAAAGATTCATATATTGGAAAGTAGTATTCAGACATCGGAATGGTTTCGAGTGGTTCGGGTATTTTACCGGAGTACCGAGGGCTTACCGGAACCCTCCAAGGAAGTATAGGGCCTACATGGGCCTTAGGGGAGAGAGAGGGAAGCCCGCGAGGGGTGGCACGCTCCCCCTCTAAGGGAGTCCGACTAGGGCTAGGAGGAGGGGGCGCGGCCCCCTTTCCCTTTCCCTCTCCCTCTCCTTCCTCTTCCCCTCCGGTGAGAAAGGAAATGGGAGGGGGCGAATCCTACTAGGAGTGGAGTCCTAGTAGGACTCCCCCCCATGGCGCGCCCCTCCTGGCCGGCCGCCTCCTCCTCCCCTCCTTTATATACGGGGGCAGGGGGCACCCCATAGCACATCAATTGTTCTCTTAGCCGTGTGCGGTGCCCCCTCCACAGTTTACTCCTTCGGTCATAGCTTCGTAGTGCTTAGGCGAAGCCCTGCGCGGATCACATCACCATAACCGTCACCACGCCGTCATGCTAACGGAACTCTCCCTCGACCCTCTGCTGGATCAAGAGTTCGAGGGATGTCATCGAGCTGAACGTGTGCTGAACTCGGAGGTGTCGTACGTTCGGTACTAGATCGGTTGGATCGTGAAGACGTTCGACTACATCAACCGCGTTAACCTAACGCTTCCGCTTTCTGTCTACGAGGGTACGTGGACACACTCTCCCCCTCTCGTTGCTATGCATATCCTAGATAGATCTTGTGTGATCGTAGGAAAATTTTGAAATTGCATGCTACGTTACCCAACAGTGGCATCCGAGCCAGGTCTATGCGTAGATGATATGCACAAGTAGAAAACAAAGAGTTGTGGGCGATAATAATCATACTGCTTACCACCAACGTCTTATTTTGATTTGGCAGTATTGTTGGATGAACCGGCCCAGACCAACCTTACACGACCACGTTCATGAAACCGGTTCCACTGACAGACATGCAACTTGTTTTGCATAAAGGTGGCTGGCGGGTGTTTGTTGCTCCAACTTTAGTTGAATCGAATTTGACTGCGGCCGGTCCTTGTTGAAGGTTAAAACAACACACTTGACAAAAAAATCGTCATGGTTTTGATGCGTAGGTAAGAACGGTTCTTGCTAGAAGCCCATAGCAGCGATGTAAAACTTGCAACAACAAAGTAGAGGACGTCTAACTTGTGTTTGCAGGGCATATTGTGATGTGATATGGTCAAGACATGATGTGATATACATTGTTGTATGAGATGATTGTGTTTTGTAAAATTTATCGGCAACTGGCAGGAGCGTTAAAGTTGTCGCTTTATTGTATGAAATGCAATCTCCATGTAATTGCTTTACTTTATCTCTATGTGGTAGCGATAGTTGTAGAAGCAATAGTTGGTGAGATGACAACGACACTATGATAGAGATCAATGTGTCAAGCCGGTGACGATGGAGATCATGACGGTGCTTTGAAGATGGAGATCAAGGCACAAGATGATGATGGCCATATCATGTCACATATTTTGATTGCATGTGATATTTATCTTTTATGCATCTTATTTTTCTTAGTAAGACGGTAGCATTATAAGATGATCCCTCTCTAAATTTCAAGGTATAAGTGTTCTCCTTGAGTATGCATCGTTGCTATAGTTCGTTGTGACGAGACACCACGTGATGATCGGGTGTGATAAGCTCTACGTTCACATACAATGGGTGTAAGATAGTTTTGCACGTGCAGAATACTCAGGTTAAACTTGACGAGCCTAGCATATGCGGATATGGCCTCGAAACACTGAGACCGAAAGGTCGAACATGAATCATATAGTATATATGATCAACATAGAGATGTTCACCATTGAAAACTACTCCATCTCACGTGATGATCGGACATGGTTTAGTTGATATGGATCACGTGATCATTTAGATGACTAGATGGATGTCTAACTAATTGGGAGTTCTTAAGTAATATGATTAATCGAACTTTAATTTATCATGAACTTAGTCCTGATAGTTTTTGCATATCTATGTTGTTGTAGATCAATGGCCCGTTCTACCGAATTTTAATGTGTTCCTAGAGAAAGCTAAGTTGAAAGATGATGGTAGCAACTACACGGACTGGGTCCGTATCTTGAGGATTATCCTCAATGTTGCACAGAAGAATTACGTCCTAGAAGCACTGCTAGCTGCAAGACCCGCTGCCGGAGCAACTCCGGACGTTATGAACGTCTGGCAGACTAAATCTGATGACTACTCGATAATTCATTGTGCCATGCTTTACGTCTTACAATCGGGAGTTCAAAGACGTTTTGAATGTCATGGAGCATATGAGATGTTCCAAGAGTTGAAATTAATATTTCAAGAAAATGCCCGAGTTTACAGATATGAAGTCTCCAACAAGTTCTATAGTTGCAAGATGGAGGAGAATAGTTCTGTCAGCGAACACATACTCAGATTGTCTGACTATGAGATTATGCAACTCCCGAATACCGGAGGAACACCTTGTGTGATATCAAACGTCACAACGTATCTGGGTGATTATAAAGATGCTCTACAAGTGTCACGGAAGGTGTTTGTTGGGTTGGCATAGATAAAGATTAGGATTTGTCACTCCGAGTATCGGAGAGGTATCGCTGGGCCCTCTCGGTAATGCACATCACTATAAGCCTTGCAATAATGTGACTAATGAGTTAGTTACGGGATGATGCATTATGGAATGAGTAAAGAGACTTGCCGGTGACGAGATTGAACTAGGTATGAGGATACCGACGATCGAATCTTGGGCAAGTAACATACCGATGACAAAGGAAATAAGATACGTTGTTATTGCAGTTTGACCGATAAAGATCTTCGTAGAATATGTAGGAACCAATATGAGCATCTAGGTTCCTCTATTGGTTATTGACCGGAGATGTGTCTCGGTCATGTCTACATAGTTCTCGAACCCGTAGGGTTCGCACGCTTAACGTTCGATGACGATTTGTATTATGAGTTATGTGTTTTGGTGATCGAAGTTTGTTAGGAGTTCCGGATGAGATCACGGACATGACGAGGAGTCTCGAAATGGTCGAGAGGTAAAGATTCATATATTGGAAAGTAGTATTCAGACATCGGAATGGTTTCGAGTGGGTCAGGTATTTTACCGGAGTACCGAGGGCTTACCGAAACCCTCCGAGGAAGTATTTGGCCTATATGGGCCTTAGGGGAGAGAGAGGGAAGCCCGCGAGGGGGGGGCATGCTCCCCCCTCTAAGGGAGTCCGAATAGGACAAGGAGGAGGGGGCGCGACCCCCTTTACCTCTCCCTCTCCTTTCTCTTCCCCTCCGGTGAGAAAGGAAAAGGGGGGGGGGCGAATCCTACTAGGAGTGGAGTCCTAGTAGGACTCCCCCCCATGGCGCGCCCCTCCTGGCCGGCCTCCTCCTCCTCCCCTCCTTTATATACGGGGGCAGTGGGGCACCCCATAGCACATCAATTGTTCTCTTAGCCATGTGCGGTGCCTCCTCCACAGTTTACTCCTCCGATCATAGCTTCGTAGTGCTTAGGCGAAGCCCCGCGCGGATCACATCACCATAACCGTCACCACGCCGTCATGCTAACGGAACTCTCCCTCGACCTTCTGCTGGATCAAGAGTTCGAGGGACGTCATCGAGCTGTACGTGTGCTGAACTCGGAGGTGCCGTATGTTCGGTACTAGATTGGTTGGATCATGAAGACGTTCGACTACATCAACCGTGTTAACCTAACGCTTCCGCTCTCTGTCTACGAGGGTATGTGGACACACTCTCCCCCTCTCATTGCTATGCATCTCCTAGATAGATCTTGCGTGATCGTAGGAAAATTTTGAAATTGCATGCTGCGTTCCCCAACAGTGGCATCCGAGCCAGGTCTATGCGTAGATGATATGCACAAGTAGAACACAAAGAGTTGTGGGCGATATTAGTAATACTGCTTACCACCAACGTATTATTTTGATTTGGCAGTATTGTTGGATGAACCGGACCAGACCAACCTTACACGACCATGTTCATGAGACCAGTTCCACCGACAGACATGCAACTTGTTTTGCATAAAGGTGGCTCGCGGGTGTTTGTTTCTCCAACTTTAGTTGAATCGAATTTGACTGCGGCCGATCCTTGTTGAAGGTTAAAACAGCACACTTGACAAAAAAACGTCATGGTTTTGATGCGTAGGTAAGAACGGTTCTTGCTAGAAGCCCGTAGCAGCCATGTAAAACTTGCAACAACAAGACTTCTAACTTGTTTTTGCAGGGCATATTGTGATGTGATATGGTCAAGACATGATGTGATATACATTGTTGTATGAGATGATCCTATTTTGTAAAATTTGTCAGCAACTGGGAGGAGCCTTATGGTTGTCGCTTCACTACTAGGGAAAACCTTATACACAGAATATTACCAGCAGCGCTCCTCAAAATACGACACTACTGCTATTTAGCAGCAGCGTGTTCCATGAAAGCACGCTGCTGAATTGAAAATAGCAGTAGCGCGTCATCTCTAAACCGCGCTGCTGCTCCCATTGCCATGACCTCACCGTCCAGCTAGTTATAGCAGTAGCGCCTTATGCCTTACCCCGCTACTGCTATTCTCCTTAGCTATAGCGCTTTCTCATGCCCGCGCTACTACTAACCCTACCTTATCCCCACACGTATGGCCGACCGTGTCTCTCTCACTCACTCTCCCTCTCTCAGTCACTCCCGCCCGCGCCGATAACCATTGTCGTTCGTCGCCGCCGCCGCCGTTGTCCGTCCGCCACCGAGGTACTCCCTCCTTCCATCCCTCCTCCTCCCACCGTGCCCTCCTCCCTCCTCCTCCCTCCGCCTGCGGCCGCCCCCTCCTTCCTCCTCCACCGGCAGCCCTCCTCCCACCGCCCTCCCTCCTCCTCCTCCGACCGCCCCTCCCT
>NC_041384.1:118932362-118949006 GCF_002162155.2 Triticum dicoccoides | reverse complement strand
TGCAAATCATAGGTAACTAGTTTATTTAGTAAGTGATTATTATAACTAGTTTATTTAGTAAGTAGTTAATAAAACTAGTTTATTTAGTAAGTAGTTAATAAAACTAGTTTATTTACTGTTAGGATTATATATAAGATATTTTCAAATGTTTTTTTTTATATTTTGAACCATTGAAATGCAATGACCATCGATAAGTGGCCTATGTTTTGCCGGAGTGTTGATTAATTTCCATTCCGGCAAATTTCAGGCGCTCGATATGTCCTTTTTTAGCAAAGGTCATGCCGGATTTTTTGGGTTTTGTTGTCGAGTTATAATCTTTGAATTTTGAACACAGAAGATGTCTGATGACGATGGGATCCTGGAGTGTGTGTACTGCTACGATGACCGAGGTGTGTGCGACAGGTTTCCTCACCTGCAAAACGATAGGTTTTTCACCGTGAAGCTGGAAGAGACCTTCGATGTTTGTACGGTACGCAACGACAAGCATTTCATCGTATTTAATATCATCACTTGTGCTTCTTTTGTTCAACGTGTAGTTTATGGATTTTTTTCAATTCGATTAGTACATCCCGTGCCATGCTAGACCATATGTATTGGAGAAGCTTGGTTTTGGTTTAGATGACTTTGAGAATGTGGAGACGAGGAGGGCTCACTTAAGAACTAAACATGGTTATGGGTTTCTGGTTAAGTTCTACAATGCGGTCGATCGCTCCCATTTTGGTTGCTCTAATTGGGAAGCTCTCTGCAAGTCATATGGATTTGAGGAGGGAATGCGAATAAGATTTGATATTCGTCCCGAAGATTATGATGATGATGATAATATCGACATATGGGTGGATGTGGATATGCCTCCAGTTTTGCCTAGATGTGAGTTTGCCAAACTAATTTGTTAAGTTCAGTAATTTATGTTGTTAATTTAAAACTATTTGGTGTTCGTCCGTACTAAACTTATTTATTTATAATTTTTAGCTTATTTCTTTTCTTCAAGAAATACTCGGAAGGTAGTAGACAACACATACTACAGCTATGACTCCAAGCTTAATTGTGAGGAGAAAGGTTATCTTGTCTCATTCATAGAAGATGTTGAGGCCTTCAAAAACAGTCACTCTATCAGCCCAAATTGTACTAGATACGTGCCATTAGTCCATACATTGCTTGATGATAACTTCATTGCCAAAAACTTGGTAAGATTTTGTTAATGATGGTAACTTCATTGCATACATTATTCTTAAGTAAACCATTGCTAACTATATATGTTACTATTCCATTTTTGAACAGAGGCTCCCGAAGCAGGTTGTGCCTGATATGCTATTTACCGAAGGTGATATGCATATGGTTAGCTTACGACCAACTCCTTCGGAGGCTTACCATACTGCATACTCGATTTCTTCAAATGACGCAAGGCTCAAAATCAAAGAATGGAGCAAAGTGATGAATGCGCACACGCAAATAAATTGGAGACAAAATGAATGTGCGCAAGCCACAAGTTGGAGATAGGTTTATGTCCATTCTCCATTATGGTGAAGGACCGGTTTATCTGTTTTATGGTATTTTAGCTAGGAGAGAGGAGTAGGTCCTAAGTATTAAGAACAATTAGTTAGTGTTGATTATATATGACTACAATGTCTTAGACTTGATGGTGATGCTGAGTAGGAGTAGTGATTATGATTACTATGATGATGATGAGGAGGAGTTGTTATTATAACTAGTGACGAAGTTGTTATATGACATTGGACGAAAATGATGATTATGAGGAGTTATGTGACAATGATGTATTATTATGGTAAGTTGTTAATGATATTATGGTAATTATAAGTTATTATGTCACTGGGTGAAAGAACCGCTGATTAGTTTCAAATGGATGGATCCAAAGTGACCATTGGTTACTTTGGATCCATGCACTTGAAACTAATCCAAGGTTCTTTCACCTAGTGATTTAATAACTCATTATGATGTAAAAACAATCTCTAAATTGCTACTGTATGAAAAATTGTATACAGGTATATGAATGCGACCTAAAATTCAAGAGAAATGGAATAGGGAATAATAGTAGTAGCGATTGTTTTCGAAAGCGCTACTAGTAATTAGCAGTAGCGTTTGACTAGGCAAGCGCTACTACTAAGTAGATATAGCGGTAGGGAGTGCCTGTAGGCGCTACTGCTAAGCATTAGCTATAGCGCCTTATCAGTAGCGCGCCTACCCGCGCTACTGATAGGCCGAAAACCGACGCTACTGCTAGGCTTTTCCCTAGTAGTGCTTTATTGTATGAAATGCAATCGCCATGTAATTGCTTTACTTTATCACTATGCGGTAGCGATAGTTGTAGAAGCAATAGTTGGCGAGACGACAATGACGCTAGGATGGAGATCAATGTGTCAAGCCGGTGACGATGGAGATCATGACGGTGCTTTGAAGATGGAGATCAAAGGCACAAGATGATGATGGCCATATCATGTCACATATTTTGATTGCATGTGATATTTATCTATTATGCATCTTATTTTGCTTAGTATGACTGTAGCATTATAAGATGAT
The DNA here is from genome assembly GCF_002162155.2 of Triticum dicoccoides. Lineage (NCBI taxonomy): Eukaryota > Viridiplantae > Streptophyta > Magnoliopsida > Poales > Poaceae > Triticum > Triticum dicoccoides. Next base: position 118,946,471 of record NC_041384.1, on the reverse strand, counting down.
CCCTCTCTAAATTTCAAGGTATAAGTGTTCTCCCCGAGTATGCATCGTTGCTATAGTTCGTCGTGCCGAGACACCACGTGATGATCGGGTGTGATAAGCTCTATGTTCACGTACAATCGGTGTAAGATAGTTTTGCACGTGTAGAATACTCAGGTTAAACTTGACGAGCCTAGCATATGCAGATATGGCCTTGGAACACTGAGACCGAAAGGTCGAACGTGAATCATATAGTAGATATGATCAACATAGAGACGTTCACCATTGAAAACTACTCCATCTCACGTGATGATCGGACATGGTTTAGTTGATATGGATCACGTGATCATTTAGATGACTAGATGGATGTCTATATAATTGGGAGTTCTTAAGTAATATGATTAATCGAACTTTAATTTATCATGAACTTAGTCCTGATAGTTTTTGCATATCTATGTTGTTGTAGATCAATGGCCCGTTCTACCGAATTTTAATGCGTTCCTAGAGAAAGCTAAGTTGAAAGATGATGGTACAAACTACATGGACTGGGTCCGTAACTCGAGGATTATCCTCATTGTTGCACAGAAGAATTACGTCCTGGAAGCACTGCTAGGTGCAAGACCCGCTGCAGGAGCAACTCCGGACGTTATGAACGTCTGGCAGACTAAATCTGATGACTACTTGATAGTTCATTGTGCCATGCTTTACGTCTTAGAATCGGGAGTTCAACAACATTTTGAATGTCATGGAGCATATGAGATGTTCCAAGAGTTGAAATTAATATTTCAAGCAAATGCCCGAGTGTAGAGATATGAAGTCTCCAACAAGTTCTATAGTTGCAAGATGCAGGAGAATAGTTTTGTCAGTGAACACATACTCAGATTGTCTGCGTACCATAACCACTTAACTCAGCTGGGAGTTAATCTTCCTGATGATATTGTCATTGACAGAGTATGGGGCGGCCCGGGCACGCCCATGCGCGTCCTCTTGATAGGCCCAGCCCAATATCGACCCCAAAAAAACCCTAATCCAGGCGGCGAGCTCAAACCCTAGCTCACTCTGTCCCTCTCTCTCTCGCTCTATCCACTCCTCTCCCTCTCCCTTTCTGATCGCATCCACCACGATGAGTAGCTCCGGCAGCGGCTCCGGCTTGATGCTCGACTACGAGGAGGAGATGCCCCTCCGCATTGCACTGGAGAGGTCCAAGGTGGAGACATGTAGTAGCTCTGGATCTGGAGCGTCGACGCAGCTCCCGCGTCGGAGCAGCGCGGATGCCGGAGCTGGACCCTCCCGTCCTGCACGCAACGATGCAAGGACAGCACAGTCCGCGCCGGTCCCGTGCCGTCTCCTTCCCCTGTCGGCCGCTCCTCCACGCAGTCGGCGCTGGGTGCTTGTGCCCGCACCTTCGGCCCGCATGAGCACTCCAGAGTCGGAGGCGCGCGTGGCAGCATGAACTGGAGACGGACGCGACAGAGCAGTCCGCGTGCCGCCTACACGGGACGAAGTCGGACGCTGATGAGGATGCGTGTCTCCTCGCATGGGTGTACCACCACTCCCTCATGACGGCGGAGACATACGCTCGCTGCCTCCGACGTAAGAACACTAAGGCGCTCCGGCTTGTTATTGAGCAGTCGGTGAAGGAAATATGCCCTAGAGCCAATAATGAAGTTGTTATTTATATTTCCTTACATTATGATAAATGTTTATTATTCATGCTAGAATTGTATTAACCAGAAACTTGATACATGTGTGAATACATAGACAAAACAAAGTGTCCCTAGTATGCCTCTACTTGACTAGCTCCTTAATCAAAGATGGCTAAGTTTCTTGACCATAGACATGTGTTGTCATTTGATGAATGGATCACATCATTAGCAGAATGATGTGATGGAGAAGACCCATCCGTTAGCTTAGCATAATGATCGTTAAGTTCTATTGCTATTGCTTTCTTCATGACTCATACATATTCCTCTGATTATGAGATTATGCAACCCCCGAATACCGGAGGAACACCTTGTGTGCTATCAAACGTCACAACGTATCTGGGTGATTATAAAGATGCTCTACAGGTGTCTCCGAAGGTGCTTGTTGGGTTGGCATAGATCAAGATTAGGATTTGTCACTCCGAGTATCGGAGAGGTATCTTTGGGCCCTCTCGGTAATGCACATCACTATAAGCCTTGCAAGTAATGTGACTAATGAGTTAGTTACGGGATGATGCATTAAGGAACGAGTAAAGAGACTTGCCTGTGATGAGATTGAACTAGGTATGAGGATACTGATGATCGAATCTTGGGCAAGTAACATACCGATGACAAAGGAAATAACATATGTTGTTATTGCAGTTTGACCAATAAAGATCTTCATAGAATATGTAAGAACCAATATGAGCATCCAGGTTCCGCTATTGGTTATTGACCGGAGATGTGTCTCGGTCATGTCTACATAGTTCTCGAACCCGTCGGGTCCGCACGCTTAACGTTCGATGACTATTTGTATTACGAATTATGTGTTTTGGTGATCGAAGTTTGTTCGGAGTTCCGGATGAGATCACAGACATGACGAGGAGTCTCTAAATGGTCGAGAGGTAAAGATTCATATGTTGGAAAGTAGTATTCAGACATCGGAATGGTTTCGAGTGGTTCGGGTATTTTACAGGGTACCGAGGGCTTACCGGAACCCTTCGAGGAAGTATTGGGCCTACATGGGCCTTAGGGGAGAGAGAGTGAAGCCCGTGAGGGGGGCATGCTCCCCCCTCTAAGGGAGTCCGAATAGGACAAGGAGGAGGGGGCGCAGCCCCCTTTCCCTCTCCCTCTCCTTCCTCTTCCCCTCCCGTGAGAAAGGAAAAGGAGGGGGGGCGAATCCTACTACGAGTGGAGTCCTAGTAGGACTCCCCCCCATGGCACGCCCCTCCTGGCCGGCCGCCTCCTCCTCCACTCCTTTATATACGGGGGCAGGGGGCACCTCATAGCACATCAATTGTTCTCTTAGCCGTGTGCGGTGCCCCCTCCACAGTTTACTCCTCCGGTCATAGCTTTGTAGTGCTTGGGAGAAGCCCTGCGCAGATCACATCACCATAACCGTCACCACGCCGTCATGCTAACGGAACTCTCCCCCGACCCTCTGCTAGATCAAGAGTTTGAGGGACGTCATCGACCTGGACGTGTGCTGAACTCGGAGGTGCCGTACGTTCGGTACTAGATCGGTTGGATCGTGAAGACGTTTGAGTTCATCAACCGTGTTAACCTAACGCTTCCGCTTTCTGTCTACGAGGGTACGTGGACACACTCTCCCCCTCTCGTTGCTATGCATCTCCTAGATAGATCTTGCGTGATCATTGGAAAATTTTGAAATTGCATGCTACATTCCCCAACAGTGGCATCCGAGCCAGGTCTATGCGTAGATGATATGCAGAAGTAGAACACAAAGAGTTGTGGGCCATAATAGTCATACTGCTTACCACCAACGTCTTATTTTGATTTGGTAGTATTGTTGGATGAACTGGCCCAGACCAACCTTACACGACCACGTTCATGAGACCGGTTCCACCGACAGACATGCAACTTGTTTTGCATAAAGGTGGCTGGCAGGTGTTTGTTTCTCCAACTTTAGTTGAATCGAATTTGACTGCGGCCAGTCCTTGTTGAAGGTTAAAAGAACACACTTGACAAAAAATTGTCATGGTTTTGATGCATAGGTAAGAACGGTTCTTGCTAGAAGCCCATAGCAGCCATGTAAAACTTGCAACAACAAAGTAGAGGACGTCTAAATTGTTTTTGCAGGGCATATTGTGATGTGATATGGTTAAGACATGATGTGATATACATTGTTGTATGAGATGATCATGTTTTGTAAAATTTATCGGCAACTGGGAGGAGCCTTATGGTTGTCACCTTATTGTTTGAAATGCAATCTCCATGTAATTGCTTTACTTTATCACTATGTGGTAGAGATAGTTGTAGAAGCAATAGTTGGCGAGACAACAACGACGCTACGATGGAGATCAATGTGTCAAGCCGGTGACGATGGAGATCATGACGGTGCTTTGAAGATGGAGATCAAAGGCACAAGATGATGATGGCCATATCATGTCACATATTTTGATTGCATGTGATATTTATCTTTTATGCATCTTATTTTGCTTAGTACGACATTAGCATTATAAGATGATCCCTTTCTAAATTTCAAGGTATAGATGTTCTCCCCGAGTATGCATCGTTGCTACAGTTTGTTGTGCCGAGACACCACGTGATGATCGGGTGTGATAAGCTCCACGTTCACATACAATGGGTGTAAGACAGTTTTGCACGTGCAGAATACTCAGGTTAAACTTGACGAGCCTAGCATATGCAGATATGGCCTCGGAACACTAAGACTGAAAGGTCGAATGTGAATCATATAGTAGATATGATCAACATAGAGATGTTCACCATTGAAAACTACTCCATCTCACGTGATGATCAGACATGGTTTAGTTGATATGGATCACGCGATTATTTAGATGGCTAGATGGATGTCTATCTAATTGGGAGTTCTTAAGTAATGTGATTAATCGAACTTTAATTTATCATGAACTTAGTCCTAATAGTTTTTGCATATCTATGTTGTTGTAGATGAATGGCCCGTTCTATCGAATTTTAATGCGTTCCTAGAGAAAGCTAAGTTGAAAGATGATGGTAGCAACTACACGGTCTGGGTCCGTAACTTGAGGATTATCGTCATTGTTGAACAGAAGAATTACGTCCTGGAAGCACTGCTAGGTGCAAGACCCGCTGCAGGAGCAACTCCGGACGTTATGAACGTCTGGCAGACTAAATCTGATGACTACTCGATAGTTCATTGTGCCATGCTTTACGTCTTAGAATCGGTAGTTCAAAGACGTTTTGAATGCCATGGAGCATATGAGATGTTCCAAGAGTTGAAGTTAATATTTCAAGATAATGCCCGAGTGTAGAGATATGAAGTCTCCAACAAGTTCTATAGTTGCAAGATGGAGGAGAATAGTTCTGTCAGTGAACACATAATCAAATTGTCTGGGTACCATAAGCACTTGACTCAGCTGGGAGTTAATCTTCCTGATGATAGTGTCATTGACAGAGTTCTTCAATCACTGCCACTAAGCTATAAAGGCTTCGTTATGATCTATAATATGCAAGGGATGGAAAAGACAATTCCCGAGCTCTTCGTGATGCTAAAGGCTGCGGAGGTAGAAATCAAGAAGGAGCATCAAGTGTTGATGGTTAACAAGGCCACTAGTTTCAAGAAAAAGGAAAAAGGGAAGATGGGGAACTTCAATAAGAATAGTAAGCAAGTTGATACTCCAAGGAAGAAGCCCTAGTCTGTACCTAAGCCTGAAACTGAGTGCTTCTACTTCAAAGGGACTGTTCACTGGAAGCGGAACTACCCCAAGTATTTGGCGGATAAGAAGGATGGCAATGTGAAAGTTATATTTGATATACATGTTATTGGTGTGTACCTTACTAATGCTCGTAGTAGCGCCTGGTGAGGGAGTCTTGGATAAGGGGTCCTCGGGCGTCCGGGCTATGTGACACGGGCCAGACTGATGGGTCGTGAATATACAAGATAGAAGGTTTTCCCTCGTGTCCGGATGTCACTCTCCATTGCGTGGATAGCAAGCTTGGCGGCCAGATGTGTAGTTTCCTTTCTCTGCAAACCGTCTCTATACAACCCTAGCCCCCTCCGGTGTCTATATAAACCAGAGGCTTTAGTCCAAAGAGGCAATCATAATCATACATGCTAGACATCTAGGGTTTAGCCATTACGATCTCGAGGTAGATCAACTCTTGTAACCCCTATACTCATAAAAGTCAATCAAGCAGGAAGTAGGGTATTACCTCCATCAAGAGGGCCCGAACCTGGGTAAACATCATGTCCCCTGCCTCCTTTTACCTTCAATCCTCAGACGCACAGTTTGGGAACCCCTATCAGAGATCGGCCGGTTTTGACACCGACATTGGTGCTTTCACTGAGAGTTCCTCCGTGTCGTCAATAGAAGGATCGATGGCTTGTCTTATCTTCAACGACAAAATCACCTCTGGAAGGGCCCTAGCTCCTGGGCAGATCCTCCAGCTCGGAAGTTTTACCATGGGTGCCCGCTCGACCGTTAAGCCAAAGCCGGCCCCCAAACCACCAAAAATCATCTCCGCATTGGCCTCGAACACTCCGATAAGATGGATCCAGCAGATGTTTCATATTTGAATGAATTTCTAGATCGCATTGCCTCCCTGGGACTCAGTTGGAATTGGTATTTTATCGCTCTCTGGTAAAAAATGAAAATTATTTTCGTGAGCGCATACTTTTTGTTTTTATCAGCAAGATCAAACAACAATCTCCCAAGAAGATCCTAAAGGCTTTGATTGGCACAAACATTAATTAAAACATAAAAAAAACAATCATAACGTAGGCTAGATAAATTATTTATTACTAAACAGGATCAAAAAGTAAAGAACCAAAATAAAATTGGGTTGCCTCCCAATAAGCGCTGCCATTTAATGCCCCTAGCTAGGCATAAAAGCAAGAATAGATCTAGGTATTGTAATCTTTGGTATGCAATCCAAAAGTGGCTATCATAATTGATTCATAAGGCAATTTAATTTTCTTTCTAGGAAAGTGTTCCATGCCTTTCCTTAATGGAAATTGGAATCTAATATTTCCTTCTTTCAGGTCAATAATTGCACCAATCGTTCTAAGGAAAGGTCTACCAAGAATAATAGGACATGTAGGATTGCAATCTATATCAAGAACGATAAAATCTATGGGCACATAATTCCTATTTGCAACAATAAGAACATCATTAATCCTTGCCATAGGTTTCTTAATGGTGGAATCCGCAAGGTGCAAATTTAAAGAACATTCATCAAATTCACGGAAACCTAGCACATCACACAAAGTTTTTGGAATCATGGAAACACTAACACTCAGAAAGAGACCCGGGGGCCATAGGTTTCACTAGTGGCTTCTCTCATGATAGCATGTATTATGGTGGGTGAACAAATTACTGCCGAGCAATTGATAGAAAGCATAATTATGAGAATATCTAGGCAATGATTATGAACATAGGCATCACGTCCGTGTTAAGTAGACTGAAACGATTCTACATCTACTACTATTAGTCCACACATCGACCGCTATCCAGCATGCATCTAAAGTATTAACTTCATAAGAACAGAGTAATGCTTTAGGCAAGATGACATGATGTAGAGGGATAAACTCAAGCAATATGATATAAACCCCATCTTTTTATCCCCGATGGAAACAATACAATACATGCCTTGTTGACCCTGCCATCATTAGGAAAGGACACCGCAAGATTGAATCCAAAGCTAAGCACTTCTCCCATTGCAAGAAAGATCAATCTAGTAGGCCAAACTAAACCGATAATTCAAAGAGACTTGCAAACATATCAAATCATGCATATCCGAATTTAGAGGAGAACCAAATATTATTAATAGATAAACTTGATCATTAATCCCCAATTCATCGGATCTCGGCAAACACACCACAAAAAGTATTACATCGAATAGATCTTGTCGGTGTACAAAAAGAGGGGTACACTTTTTGTACCCCTATAACTGTGCACGGGCAGTCCGAGCCGCGGGCACCACCACACCAAACAAGGCAAGGGAGGTGAGCCAGGGTAAGACCGAAGATCGAGAGAGCTACGACACCAAGGCCAAGACCATGAAGAGCAGAGGGGACGAAGCGGACTCCCCCGGCAAGATCCTTGCCGGGAGAAAGTTCTAGCAGCCCCGGCAAGACCCTTGCCGAGGCAACTCGTCCCGTGCCTACGGAGCGAGTCACCCTTGAGTCCACTGCCCCCAAAGGGAAAGGATTCGGGAGACACCCCCGTGGCGGCATGCAAATCTTCGTGAAGACATTCAAGATCAGATACGCACTAAAGAGACGACAACCCTTGGCGGGATCCCAGCCAAGGAAGACCACAAGGCCCCCGGCAAGCGCCTTGCCGGGGATGACAGTAGGTGCCTCAGCAAGACCCTTGCTGGGGCCCCGGCAAGGCCCTTACCGAGGACACCTGCAGGGCCACCATCAGGCCCACGCCGACTAAACCTCCACCACCGCATGCATGCAGCTGCCGACCCAACCAGCTGGGCAGGCGCCTGCGTGGCGGCATGCGGATCTTCGTGAAGACCCACCACTGCGCCACCTCAACTACCTGCCTACCTACGTGGCATTGCAGGCGTCGCTGGCCAGGGCGCATGTCGACACAAGAAGGAACGGCGACGACGGACGAGGCAGATCTCTCCCCTATCCCCGATAAAGCAAGGACACCTAAGCAAGACGCATTAAATGCGCCTTGTCATGTAATGCGAGGGATAACCTCGCATCACTGTTCCTTTTCCACCTCCTGTGTGCCACTGTGGCAACCCCTTTTCCTATAAAAGGAGGCCCGAGGCGACCAGGAGAAGGATTCGGCTTTTTGGAGCTCCTCACGCCCCATAGCTAGCTCAAGAACACAGATATACAATCCACCAAAGCAGGAGTAGGGTTTTACGCATCCTCGCGGCCTGAACCTGGATAAACGAACCGTGTGCTGCCTGCTCGATCCGCTCTTCTCACGACCCCGTGCCCCACCAACCGCAGAAGGGATTCTTGTGATACCATAGGTGTCTTTCCACACCGACATCTCTGGCGCGCCAGGAAGGGGGCTCCAGTTGTGAGAATCGGCTCTAGCAATCAGCCCAGCACTCCTTCGTCTTCGTGGCTCTTGGAGAAGGAAGGAGACCGGGAGATCAACGCTCGAGCGACTACAAACAGAAGCTAAGTTGCGCTGAACCCTTATTTGTTCTATACTTTTTATATGAGGTTATTCCCCCCCGGAGATGTCACACCTTTGTATGAGAAACCTGCACGCTAGGGGGCTCTCCCACGATCGGCAACGCCCTTGCCCTGTTTCGAGTCTGCTCAACAGCTGAAGCGGCTGCGTCGAGAATGGCAAAGTAGCCTTCCGCGACCAACAACGCTCTCGATTCTGACTCGAGTCAAGCTCGACAGTTCGAGCGGCCACGTTCGGAACGGAAAGGTGGCTCATCTGGCAGCACGCGTACCCAGCAGGCCCATGGGGATCCGTCCCCAAAATGCTGCTAGGGGCTTCCGCGCCGGCGAGCCTACCCAATCGGCGTAGGGCGCGCATACAAAGAGTAATTGAACGGGGAAATAACGTGCATGAAATTAAAAGTATTGCAAAGTTATATTACATCACATCATTGCTGTGGTTCTAACTAAAGATGAAATTTGTCTTGGTCGTGAACCTGCAGCGGCAGTGAAGAACGGGATGCCTAATCCCGGCGCTGGCCTTCCACCCTCTTGATTTCATCGATGATGCTGATGACGGGCTTGATGCGCTCCTTGAGCACCGTGAGGTCAACACCCTTCGGCAAGCTATCCATCGTGGCACCGAAGTCGAGGTCGGGATTCCAGTACGCCATCTTGGTGAGGACCTTGGTCATGACCCCCCGGCCAACGTGGCCGCTCGGTTGGAGTGAAGATAAGCCAAGGCTCCGAGGACGCCCTCGAAGAACAGGGTCAGCTTGGTGTTGATGGTCCCGCTGCGCTCAGGGGCGTACCTCACGTTTGGCATCCCCATGGTGGCCAAATGCGAGGTGACCCTGCCGGCGACCTCCTCCAGACGGTTGATCCATCTGTTCTCGCCTGCCACATAATCCTGGTGGGAGGCGGCCTCGTTCGCCCGCAACTGCTTCTCCTCCTCCAGGCTCCTGGTCAAGGTCTACTCCCGAGCCCTGCTCTCCGACAACATCTTCTCGAGATCCTCCAGCTTCAGCTTGAGATCTCTGACGGAGTTTTGCGCTTCGAAGAGCTCCCCAGCCCTACTGATGACCGCTCCTTGCGCCTCCACCAAGGCGCTATTGAGCGTCCTCTTCTCGTTGGACAGCTTGAGGGCCTGCTCCTTCAGCTCGTCCTGCGTCACCTCCAACTCCCTTACTTTGCCGGTGTGGGGCAGAGCCTGGGCATCGAGTGCCTCCTTGTGCCTCTGCTCCAGCTCGCGAGTCCGCCGCGCGAGAAGGGCTTCGAGCTCCTCATCCTTGCCACGAAGCGCTGCGGCAAGCTTCACCTCATGTGCGGTGAGGCACTCTTCCTGGGAATCCAGTGCGGCTTGATGCTGGTTCCGGACGGCCTCGGTCGCGGCAGCCAAGTTCGCCGTCTGTTCCTGGGCCTTCTCGATGTCAGCCATCTTCATGGTGTGCTCGACATTGCGCTTGGCCAATTCCTCCTGGAAGGCCCTCTGCTCCTCGTGAGTCTGGTGGAACCAGGTCTGCGTCTCAGCAACGCGCGCCTTGAAATCCACCTCCGCCTGGTCCACCATTGCCGTCCTGGACTTAACCTTGTCCAGACGGACACGGTAGAGCGGCTGGAGTTTTCGGAAGTTGGCCCCCATAGCACGGAACAACTGCTCTTCTGGAGAACCATCACCGCCAACGCCCGGCTCATTGACAACCTCAAGCCCGGTGGCGGCAAGCACCTCGCCGTCAAAGACTTCCCCTTCGGCGGGCGCCCGGGAACTTAACGCCCCTGGGAGGTGGACGAAAAGATCGTCGCCCACCTTCAGATACCTGCCGGGGCCCGAGGTTGAGGAGGAGGGAGGCTGATCATCAACCGCCTCTTCCTCGGCGGTGGCCTTGCCGGCTTCCCCGGCAGGCCCACCGTTGGCGCCCTCGGCAGAAGCCTCGCCGGTCGTCTTGGCGGCCCCCGCCATGGTGTCCTCGGCGGCATCCTTGGCGGCCTCGTCAGCGGCGACCTCGGCAACGTCCTTGGCGGCCTCCTCAGCAATGTTCCCAGCAACGGTATCCGCGTCCTCCATACCTGTTGAAGGAGGGCCTGGGTAGAAATGGGAGCATGGAAGCCAAGAAAAAGGATAAGGGAAAAACAGAGACGGAGGACAGGCGACTCACCAGTGCCAGGCTGTGAAGCAGAAGTCCCCTCCCCGCCAGCATCCGGCGCCGTGGCAGAGTCACCAGCGCCCAAGTTCCCCTCTTCCTCCATGGGTGTGGGCTCCGTGCTTGATGCCCTTGCCAGGGACGCCCCTCGCGGCGGCGTAGTCGATGGGGGTGGTGTGTTGGGGGTAGCCCCCTGCGGCTCCTCCTGCTGCCGCTCCCCTCCTGCAAACCCGGCAAGGTCAACATCATAGCATCAAACGCCTACCACATGTCGAGTAAGAGGATGGTGACGAACTTACGCTGGGGGCTGTGCCGGGGGCTGCTGTCCGGGCTTCTCAACACCACTAGTGGTGTCTTTGGAGCCCCAGCTAGGGGCTGGCTGCTCGCCGAGGTCTTCGCCCTCTAGGCCAACGTCTCTGCATCCCTGCAAAAGGAAAAACGGATCAAGATGGGTGGCTTAATTCAGAGGAATGGAAATGGCAGTAAGGAACGGAGTACTTACTCGTCATCCACCTCCTCCTCTTCCACCACTTTCCTCTTCCTCTTCGGGCTAAGAGGCCCGAGATCAAAAGTGACCTCCGCGTCAACATCTGAGTCAACGTCTGCCGGAGGAGGCAAAGATGGCGGGGTTTGTGCGCGCCCAGATGAGGAAGGGGCTTTTGCCTTCTTCTTCTCAGCGGCCTTCGTCAGCCTCTTGGCTGCCATGGCCCTCGTGTGGCGCCCAGACCCCTCCAGGGCCAATTGAGGCCGCGTAGCCCTACCGGACCGAACCGGCTCGCCGGAGTCAGCCCGCCGCAGGACTCGCCCTCTTCCCCTGGTTGGCGTCGAGCCCGCCACCATGTCCTCCTCCGACGACTCGTCGGTCGCGTCTTCGACAAGCGGAGCTCCAACGTCGGCGCTGCTGATCTCCCCAGAAGCCGCCCCCACCGGGTGAGCTCCTCTTCATCCGCAGCCGTTGCAGCCTTGTCCTCCACACCCCGGCGCTGCCGGCCTCTATGGCAAGCTATGCCTCCCTCGCCCTAGTGGCGATGTAGTCCAGCTTTGCCTGGGTGGTGTCCATGATGAGCCATCGCTCAGCGTCAGCATTGACGTACACCTCGATCAGGGTGTTGAAGAATTGCTGCACAGCCGCGTCCCTCAGCTCCTTCCATCTCGGGACAGGGCCATGCGCGTTGCAGTCTGGCATCATGGCGATGATCTTGGACCGACGCGAATTGTTGCACAACGGGACCACCCCCGCTGGAAGCTTGAAAAACGGCCCCTTGAGGGCCTTGCCAACCTTTGCGGCAGCCCTCGCGGCCTTGCCGGTCCGCTCGACCTCGCATCGAGACCCACATCAAGCTGGAAAAGCTGCTGGCAGAAGTGGGCATGCGCCAGCACTGTGAAGTTGTGATCGAGGCCAAGCTGGTCTCCCCTTGTTGTGCAGTGGGGAAATCCGGCGATGAATGAAGTCCTCCCCTATCATCTCGAGGGGGAGTCCAGCCCGGGAGACCCACCACTGCACCACCTTAGCTGCCTGCCTACCTACATGGCATCGCAAGCGTCGCTGGCCAGGGCGTGTGTCGACACAAGAAGGAGCGGTGACGACGGACGAGGCAGATCTCTCCCCCGTCCCTGATAAAGCAAGGACACCTAAGCAAGACGCATTAAATGCGCCTTGTCATGTAATGCGAGGGATAACCTCGCATCACTATTCCTTTTCCACCTCCTGTGTGCCAATGTGGCAACCCCTTTTCCTATAAAAGGAGGCCCGAGGTGACCAGGAGAAGGATTCGGGTTTTTGGAGCTCCTCACGACCCATAGCTAGCTCAAGAACACAGATATACAATCCACCAAAGCAGGAGTAGGGTTTTACGCATCCTCGCAGCCCGAACCTGGATAAATGAACCGTGTGCTGCCTGCTCAATCCTCTCTTCTCATGACCCCGCGCCCCGCCAACCGTAGAAGGGATTATTGTGATCCCATAGGTGTCGTTCCGCACCGATAGATCTCCACGAACATCGAGGAGAGCCTTGTATTGAGAACCAAAGAGAAAGAAGAAGCCATCTAGCTAATAACTATGGACCCGAAAGTCTATGATAAACTACTCACACATCATCGGAGTGGCTATGGTGTTGATGTAGAAGCCCTCCGTGATTGAATCCCCCTCCGGCAGATCGCCGAAAAAGGTCCTAGATGGGATCTCACGGGTACAGAAGGTTGCGGCGGTGGAAAAGTGGTTTCGTGGCTCCCCCTCATGTTTTTAGGGTATAAGAGTATATATAGGAGAAAGAAGTACGTTGGTGGATGTCATGGTGGGCGCACGGCCGATGCCATGGGATGGCTAAAGAGAGGAGGAGGCTCGAGGGCACTGGTGGGCTCCAGAGGCGAGGTCGGCATGAGCGAGCGTGGGACGCAAGACATACCCAGGTTCGGGGCTCTCCGGAGAGATAACACCCCTAGTCCTGCCTAGTGTGGTTTATACGTAACAGTACACAGTTGCTCCTAAAGCTGTATGGAGGAACAAGGAAGGCCGGCCAAGGCTTAGGCAGTTCCCTCTCCTTGGGTGTTGCTAGATAGGTATGTGTGTAGTGGGAAGAGATGATCTTGCCTCTGCCGATGATCGTGCCGATACTACTACTACCCGTATGCATGAGGGCTCCTGGGGGGTTTTATAGGTCAACTACCCAAGGGTACAATGCTAATGTTACATGGTTGTAGGGCCGGGTCGTCAGCGTCTAGGAACCCGGGGCTAGGACCTGACGGGTATGGGGGCACTGTTGGCCGTCTTGTCGATCGTCAGGGAGTGGCCGGGTCGAGTCGACTATAGTGGCGCTCCATCAGGTCGCTGCTTGCTGGCGTCATGGGTGATGACGGGTGCATTGTTGCCACGCCGGCCCTGGTTAGCGGGTAGGTGGGGGCACTGTTGCCTCATCCGGCTGACCAAAAGCATGGGCGAGGCACTGTGGCTTCGGTCATCAGTTCATGGCGACTCGTCCCATCGTACGGCTGGGATGGGATGGCCGCTGACCCTTGGCCGAGTTGGAGAACATGCTAAGGTGGAGCTGGCTTGTTGGAGAAGTCTTGAGGATTAGGCCGGACCGAGGTGGCTTGGCCGGGTCGAGAGACCCGGCCAAGCACGAGCCGTCTTGAGGGGCAATGCCGGCCCCGTTTATTTTGAAAAGGATCCGGGTTCCGTTGCCTGCTCGGAGTTCACCCC
>NC_041384.1:118839757-118931880 GCF_002162155.2 Triticum dicoccoides | reverse complement strand
TGAAGTTGTGAAGTCCGCCGTCTTTGGATGGAAGGGCCTTCGCAGTTTCCCCCTTTGAAGGAGATGAATCTTTGGGGCCGTCGGGCCTGGCAACACCCATTGTGTGCCGTCTTACGGAAGGCGGATCGCAACATCTTGGCAGCGGTGGGAAACCGAGGAGTCCACCAAATCTTGGAGACAATCTTTCGGGCTTCACGCGGGCGCCACGTGGCGTTCGAGAGTCGGAGGGGCATGATAGGCCACGCGCGCGATAGGACAGGGCAATGCGTAGTGGTCCGTGGCCGCGCGCCCTCGGCCCACGCGCGCGGATTTATCGCGGCGCCCGCAAGTCGGTTGCCATTCTCGAGGAAGTTATTGGGCGCGTGCGTGCGCAGTTATTGCGGGGAAGTGGGAAAGGCGAGCGCAAATGATCCCACTCCCCCATGTTTTAAACCGTGGCTTATAAATTGGGGCGAGGAGGGGGCAGCGAAAACCATTCTCACCCGCGCCCCTGCCTTTGTCTTCCTTCCTCTGCTTCTTGCGAACACCGCGCACCGTGATGCCTGTTGCTTCGAGCAGAGCCTTGCGGTCGTCTTCTTCTTCTTCTTCTCTTACTTCTTCATCGATGGCATTGCCGTCGAGCTCATGGATGGGCTCGACCGTCACCCTTGACGACATTTCCTACCTCCGCACCACCAGGCGCTTGCCGGGAGAGACGGAGGTCGCCGCGCACCCTCCGCAGGGTGAGCAGGAGCCGCGGCCCAAGGGCACGGAGCGGGTCGTCTTCTTCTCGCACTTCAAGCGCGGGTTTGGGCTTCCTGCGAGCGGCTTCTTCCATGATTTCTTGGAGTTCTTCAGGCTCCAGCCCCATCATCTGGGCGCCGGCACCATCGTGCAGCTGTTGGGCTTCGTTACCCTCTGCGAGGGGTACCTGGGGGTCGAGCTTTCGATCAACCTCTGGGTGCGCTTCTTCTCCCTGAAGCAGCAGGGGCCGAGGGTGTCACATCCCTAGCTTCTGGTGTTGCCTAGTGTTTGCATCTTGCTTGCATCATTCTTAAATTTCTGAAACTTGAATTGAGGATTGTTGAAACCTCAGAAATCTGATTAAAAGAAGGGCAAGCACCCTTTAAATAGCATTCTGTGAATCCAAAATGCCCTAAAAATAGTTTTGTGAATTTTGGCAAGAGTTATATATCAAACCAAAATTCTAGAACATTTTTAAGGAATTATTTGGTCTCTGAATTTAAATCAATAATCTATTTGAATTTGGGGATATATTCATAATATATAATGAATATATTTTCAAATGCTTTGAAATGTTTTATGTACTTTTGGAATAGTCCAGAGAGGTAGCATAAAATATCTCAGAGTGTTTTGGCACTGTTTTGAATTCATTTCGAATTTTGAATCAGTGGCAAAATGTATAACTAAAAACAAAACAAAACAGAGATAAAATTAGAAAAGGCAGAGGACTTACCAGGTCCTTACCTGGTGCCCACCTCGTGGCCCAGCACTGTACCTGAGGCCCAGCCCAGTAGGCAGCCGACACGCCAGTCGTCTCCCTCCTCTCGCCAGTCGCCGGCGGTTAACTCCGGTTGTGCCGACGTGGCACAACCATTAGCGGTTAATCCCTCCACTAACCAACCCTCCAAGCCACTGACTCATGGGCCCCATGCCCTAATTAACATAGATTACATTTTCTCTTTAGTTTTAACTAACCTCAGTGGGCCCACGTGTCAGCTTTGACCAAGCTGGCGTGGATGTTGACTGGGCCCATATGTCTGTGACCCTAACCAGCCCTAAACACTGACTATTGGGTCCCATGCGTCAGGTTTGACCTGGGTCAACCCAGTTGACCTGCTGACGCAATGATGTTGTCATGCTGACGCAGTAATGGTTTCTGGATTTAAAATAATTCAGAAAATTCCAGAAAATTAGCAAAACTTCTAAAAATCATAGAAAATTAACCGTAGATCCAAATGAAATAAATTATACCAGAAAAATTATCAGAAAAATGCAAGAAACCATCTGTACCATTTTCATGCATGTTTGAGCAAGTTAACCTCACTGATTAGGATGAAACATGATTAGGGCAAATTTCATAATAGGTTTGGAGTTGGAATTTGATATAGCTTTGAATTCCACTTCAAATTAAATGACTTTCTGTTGCATTAGCCAAAACACACTCATTTTGCCATGTCATGAGCATGCATCATATTGTTGCATTGCATTGATTGTGTTTCTTCCTTGTTTGCCGGTATTGTCCCCTCTCAGTAAACGTGGTTCTGACGATGAGTTCGATGACACCGATGAAGAGCTATTACTATCTTTAGAAGTTCCAGGCAAGCAAACCCCCCTTGTTCATTCCGATACAATCCCACTCTCTTGCTCCTGCTCTCTTTTATTGCATTAGGATAACAACGATTCAACTATTACATGCTGCGGTAGCTGAACCCCTTTCCTCTGCATGACCTGTCATTGGCACAGTAAATAGATGAAACCCACTAGCATGAGTAGGGGTTGTTTGAGCCCTGATGTGCCTACTCATTCATGCTTGTTTGTCATGCTTGCTACTGCTTAGAGTTGAGTCAGGTCTGATTCATTGGGGATGAGTTGGAATGTGGTGAACATGTCCTACTCATGAGAGCTAAGTGTGTGAACAAGATTTGGTAAAGGTAGTGGTGAGAGGCCATGTAGGAGTACATGGTGGGTTGTCTCATTGCAGCCATTCTTAGGAACCGAGTTTTGCGTCTGTGATCCATGAACAGCTACTACCACTCATTGGGATCCTTAATTGACCCTCTCGGCTTCTTAATCACCCTAGTCCTCTGTCCAGGAGTTGCAACTATTTTCTGGTGTTTGTAGGATATGTGTTGGCGGCCGTGCGTAGCGCTGACCCCAGGGGTGGGCTATGTTGCAGTAGATACACCATGGCCGGGCATGCCGGGCGCCCGTTTGGTGTCTCGGAACCCTGTACACATTGTTCAGGGCCGTATGTGGAAACCTCGGCCAGACTCCCTGCGGATGGAACCTGGATAGGCGATAAACCTAGACTTGAGACTTGAGTGTTTAGGTAGGCCATGGCCGACACCCTCGTTGGGCTTCCGCTTGAAGGTTGCCGATTACATGTCGTGTAAATGACGGTAAGTGGTGGGAGCGTGTGTGAAGAAGTACACCCCTGCAGGGTTATCATTATCTATTCGAATAGCCGGATTCCTCGGATATGGAAACTTGGACCCCTTGCATAGTTCATAGACAAGTGAAAGTGGATACCCTAAAACTCTCAAGATAACCGTGAGTGCTATGGATGGCCTTCTCGTAGGGAGACGGGAGCAGATCCATAGTGGTGTATTGAATGGTGAATATGTGGTCTCATGTGCGCCACCCCAAAAGAGTTGCTTGCAGTCGTAGTTCAGGTTAGCCACTGAGTCAAAGCTGGCTTGCTGTAGTTAAACTCTACCACCCCCTTTGTTGATACCGATGCATATGTAGTTAGTTCTGATGTAAGTCTTACTGAGTACAATTGTACTCACGTTTGCTTAATTTATGTTTTTGCAGAGAGGCTTCAGTCTCGCTAGTAGTTCCGCGTGGACTTCGACGTTTAGCTTGATACCTCAGCTACGATCTTGTGCCCTCGGCAGGATCTGGTAGATAGTCAGGCTTCTTACCCTTTTTCCATTTGTAGATGTCTGTACTCAGACATGTTAAGCTTCCGCATGTGCTTGATTTGTATGCTGTGATAGTTGGGTCATGAGACCCATGTTTGTATTTCTGGCTCCTCGGAGCCTAATGAATAAATACTTGAGTCGTAGAGTTATGTTGTGATGCCATGTTGTATTTACTCATATCGAGCATATTGTGTGTATGATTGAAATGCTTAGTATGTGTGGGATCCGACAATCTAGTTGTTTATCCTCTGTAGCCTCTCTTATGGGGAAATGTAGTATTGTGCTTTCATGAGCCATAGTAGTCCGCTACAGCCCGGTTCACCGGAGTCCTGCTAGCCCAGCACTACTGCTCAGGACACTTGACTAGCCGACATGTATTTCACCCCGTTCCTGTGTCTGTCCATTCGGGGAAATGTGACGCGGTGACATCCGGAGTCCTGCCTAGCCTGCTACAGCCCGGGTTCCCGGAGTCCTGTTAGCCCAGTGCTACCACCCGGATTCACACGCTGCTGACCGACATGCTCGATGTGATTCATGTATGCCTGTCCCCATAGGTTAGTGCCGCTTTGAGTTCATGACTAGCCATGTCGGCCCGGGTTCTCTGTCATATGGATGCTAGCGACACTATCATATACGTGAGCCAAAAGGTGCAAAGGTCCCGGGCCATGGTAAGGCAACACCCGTGGGAATACCGTGCGTGAGGCCGCAAAGTCATATGAGGTGTTACCGGCTAGATCGATGTGACTTGGAATCGGGGTCCTGACAGCTTTGGTATCAGAGCCTGACTGCCTGTAGGATTACCAAGCCAAGCTGGTCGAAGTCGTGTCTAGAAATGCTTTAGTTATGTAAGGGAATTGATTGTGGAAGGGAACGTAAGGCTCTTTTTACTCCTTTACCCTATGGCCTTCTAATCTGAGTCATCCTCTTCTCTTCTACGGGGATTAAGAACTAGGCTTCTCATCTTTCTATCAGGATCACGTGTTACTAATCCGTAGACTCTTAGGATTGTTGGTTTCAAGCCTCAGTTCAGTTCCTACTACTTCCATATGTTCATAGCTGGCCTCAGAACCTTGCTATTGTGATGTTGAGTGGTTATGCCACCATTTTTGCGGGATGTCTCAAATCATTTTGAGCATTTACAGCCGTTATGCTCTCCGAGTCATCCCAGGTTTCTAAACAGTCTGATGCAATTGCAAATCTCTTCATCCCATTTCCGATGTCCTTTTGGGCCAGATTAAGCAGACTAATCGGTCTGTTGAGGTATTCCATTGCCTTGACATATATGTTGGAGCTAGTATTATGACCCTAGGCATTCTGGCGAACCACCCACTAATCTAGCAATGCTTTATATCCCCAGTGTGAAAATTCTGGCTACCTTTATATCCCCAGGACAATAACTTCATTCTTAGCATGTTGGTTATTGAATCACCGGTCTAAGGTAGATTGTGCTACCTAATCATTGTTTCTGGTGCACTCTTCGACCAATGTGTTAGGAGTGTGTCAATCCATCACTCTCTTGATCACATTGTCTTGCCCTGAAAAGCAAGATTGTTCTCGAGCTTAGTAACATATCGGTGGTTCGTGATGTTCCGAATATCTTCTTGGAAGTATTACCAGGTTGTCACCTGCCCGCTATGTTGAGTTCGTGATCATCTTGGTTTTCCTCCAAACCATCCTTTCTCCAAGAATCTGTGTCGGATACCCTGAGTAATTTGTTTAAGCTAAACAACAACTTGGAGAGTTGAAAGATAAAAGCTTGTCCGACTCAGTTCATTCCAAAGGGATATCTTGCGTGTGTGTGCGTGTGTGTTGGAGAAAGATGATATCTTCATCAATTGATCCTCGTGATCAATTGTTGGTGATATTGTCTTACCCAAACTTTGATTTGAGTGTGGGCTATCGTCAAATCAAATCAGAACCAACGATATTCGTAATGTTGTCCTACTCGTGGTTGATTCCTCGAGCATATATTAATAGATTCTTTGGGTCGGACCAATGCTATCACCGTGTTCACTTAATTATGGATTTCCATTTATATGGAAACTTGGATGAATTGTTGTTGAGCCCATCGACAACATTCATGTCCCCTCCATGATTTTGTCGAACATTAAGCGAGTGTTGGAAACTTTTGAAAGCATCTCTTCATGCTAGCTCATGAAGCATATGTTGGATGAAAGAAGTGACTTCCTCTGATTCACGTGCATTTGGTGCAAGTTGCTGCCGTGAGTTCAAGAAAGTTAGTTTTGCTTCCTCTGGAATCATCCCAAGTCAGTCATGCACATGCGAAGCATTCCATGGTCTGATAGACCGATCATCTTCATTCCATATGAACTCCATAGCACACTAAGCCACTGATTGACTTGTTCCAGGAAAAGGAGTTGTTGTGCTATCCTAGGTCATGCACAAGATTTCGGTATCCTCAATGATGGTTCCCCACCAGAACTCGGTAGTGTTTTATTATAAGACTACGGTGTGGTCATACTTGTTTGGGACAATGTGTTCACATGTTGTAGCAGAACCAGCTCATGTTTTGGAGCTTGCTATCGCAGTTCATTCCCCGAGAATCTCGCAACGTCGTCTCATCGATTTGTGTTGCAAACTTTCATTCTCCTTTCTAGACTCGATGAGTCTAGAATATCCTGACACCAACCAGATCTGAATCTCAGGTAGATATGATGGTTGGAGCATTTTCCAAGAATAATAATATTGGTCCCTCGATAACCGGTAAAGTGGATGTCGTGGCCAACACATCCAGCCGGAAGACCTATTATTGTAGTATCTCGATTGAAGAAAGTTGGCCACCTCCCCATGAGGAATTCGTAGGATTTACCTCCGTAGTTAATCCTTACAGATTCTTGTGCTTCCGAAGTCTGACCTTTTACTTGATGTCCTAGATACCAAACCGTATCAATAAATGGGTTATCCTAGCACATCAAGGAGAACATTAGAAGCGGAGTGCTAAATGTCTCTCAGTCGATCATCCAGATTTTGTTCCCTTGGCCTCGCTAAGGTGAAATCTGAGAAAGTGTTATCTTCCTTTGCATCTGTATCATCCATCACCATTCATCATGGTGGTATGTTGTGTTGCCAGGATCCTTAACACGGATATTGGTAAAACCTTGATGAATATGGAGATGCTCAAGTTCTTGAGAGCACGCGCAAGCACCAGGTTTTACCATTGGCGTTAACTGGGATTTGCCTCCAGTTTCCTCGGTTATGTTATAACCTTTTCAAACAATGGACTCACTCTCGACTGTTGAGCTCTTCCCCAGTTACCAGAATCATTCCCAACATTTGCATTTTGTTCCCAGCTTGCACCTCAGTAGTTGTTGTTCAGGATCATCTTCAAAAGTGGACTTACCATGGGTCCTATCCATTTCCGATGATAAGCAAAAATCATCCATTGCGTTGTCTTCAACAAGAGAGTCCACATCATCCATTATAGTCGGAGTATGCCATTGTTCGAACTTCTTCAAGCGATCATTGTGATTGCCTTAGGATGGTATAGAGAGTTTCAATGATCTTTGTATCAAAAGTAATTCTTTTTGCCACCTAAGGGAAAATCCCACGGGTCATCTCCCCTAAGGTGCCCCATTATGGAATCATGGAAATTATTTCCTCGCTATCTTGAAATCATGCACCATCCTTTTCAGCGTGGAAATTTTGCCTACCCAGTAGAACCTTGTCATCTACCTCCTTTCCATCAGTCCTGATTTGTATTTCATGTCTCAGCTCCAGAGATGTTACTATGTCTCATTCCATGAGTTGATCTTGTGATCATTAAGATGATCGTAAGTTGCTCGAACCTCAGGAAGGTCGATTCTTCTTAAATTCTCCTTTTCCACTCGTTGTCATGTTGGATGTAGTTCTCAAAAACAAGACGTCGATATTAAGGTGATGCAATGAATCAACATCCTCGAGAAAGACATCTAGATCGTGAAGATTGTGATAGCTTGTGTACCTCTGTCTTCTTACCTCACGACTTGAATCTCGGGATGAGATTCTTGTTTAGTACAGGTGAGCTATCACATCCCTAGCTTGTGGTGTTGCCTAGTGTTTGCATCTTGCTTGCATCATGTTTAAATTTCTGAAACTTGAATTGAGGATTGTTGAAACCTCAGAAATCTGATTAAAAGAAGGGCAAGCACCCTTTAAATAGCATTCTGTGAATCCAAAATGCCCTAAAAATAGTTTTGTGAATTTTGGCAAGAGTTATATATCAAACCAAAATTCTGGAACATTTTTAAGGAATTATTTGGTCTCTGAATTTAAATCAATAATCTATTTGAATTTGGGGATATATTCATAATATATAATGAATATATTTTCAAATGCTTTGAAATGTTTTATGTACTTTTGGAATAGTCCAGAGAGGTAGCATAAAATATCTCAGAGTGTTTTGGCACTTTTTTGAATTCATTTCGAATTTTGAATCAGTGGAAAAATGTATAACTAAAAACAAAACAAAATAGAGATAAAATTAGAAAAGGCAGAGGACTTACCAGGTCCTTACCTGGCGCCCACCTCGTGGCCCAGCACTGTAGCTGAGGCCCAGCCCAGCAGGCAGCCGACACACCAGTTGTCTCCCTCCTCTCGCTAGTTGGACGGGGCGCGTGCCCGGCGCGCACGCGCGTTCGGTGCGGCACGCAGCACCCTGCCTGGCTGCCCCATCGTCGCCCTGGATGCCTCCCGCGACGCCACACAGCCCTCTCGACCCCCTCTCACTCTCCCCCCGGCCTCATCCCCTCCTCTATCCTGCTCCTCTCACCACTGAACGGAGTCGTCGCCACCGTCACCGTTTGTCATGGCCACCGACCTCCCCACGCCCAGCCATCCCGACCACGAGCTCCGCCTCGCTGCCGCGCACCTCTACACCGAACCACATGACCCCGTACGCCTTGAAGCCTCGCCATTGAGCTCATCTTCTCTGCACGGCCACCGGAGATCGCCATCGTCACCCCGTCACCTCCAAGCCTCCCCCGAGCCACTGAGCCGCTCGTCTGATTCGCCATGAGCTTCTCTTTCGTTCCCCTCTCTCCCCTTGCTCCATTGCGCCACGTAGTCGTCGTTCCCACCGGACCCGAGAACTCATCGCCGCCGGCCATGGCGCCGCCGTAGCTAGAGCGCATCCACGACGCATCCGAGCCCACCCCCGTGCTCAGCGAGTCCGCAGGACTCCATAGCAACCCGCAGCTCGTCCTCCCGTGCATCAAAATGCCATTTCTGAGCATGCCGTAGCTCCGGCCGCCGCCCAAGTGGTCGCCTTCGTCGACCCCAGCCTCCCTGCTCCCAGCCGCGTACACCCCCAGATGCGGGCGAGCGAGGGCTCCCTTCTGGTGCCCTCAGCGCACCCAGCCGCTGCCCCTAGGGCCACCACGGCGAGCCACCGCCGCGTCCGATGGTCGCCGGCGGTTAACTCCGGCTGTGCCGACGTGGCACAGCCATTAGCCGCTAATCCCTCCACTAACCCCCCCCCCCTCCTAGGCCACTGACTCATGGGCCCCATGCCCTAATTAACATAGATTACATTTTCTGTTTAGTTTTAACTAACCTTAGTGGGCCCACGTGTCAGCTTTGACCAAGCTGACGTGGATGTTGACTGGGCCCACATGTCTGTGACCCTAACCAGCCCTAAGACACTGACTATTGGGTCCCATGCGTCAGGTTTGACCTGGGTCAACCCAGTTGACCTGCTAACGCAATGCTGTTGTCATGCTGATGCAGTAATGGTTTCTGGATTTAAAATAATTCAGAAAATTCCAAAAAATTAGTAAAACTTCTAAAAATCATAGAAAATCAACCGTAGCTCCGAATGAAATAAATTATATATGAAAAATTATCAAAAAATATCAAGGAATCCATTTGTACCATTTTCATGCATATTTGAGCAAGTTAACCTCACTGATTAGGATGAAACATGATTAGGGCAAATTTCATAATAGGTTTGGAGTTGGAATTTGATATAGCTTTGAATTCCACTTCAATTAAAATGACTTTCTGTTGCATTAGCCAAAACACACTCATTTTTCCATGTCATGAGCATGCATCATATTGTTGCATTGCATTGATTGTGTTTCTTCCTTGTTTGCCGGTATTGTCCCCTCTCAGTAAACGTGGTTTCGACGATGAGTTTGATGACACTGATGAAGAGCTATTACTATTTTCAGAAGTTCCTGGAAAGCAAACCCCTTGTTTATTCCGATACAATCCCACTCTCTCGCTCCTTCTCTCTTTTATTGCATTAGGATAAAAACGATTCAACTATTACATGCTGCGGTAGCTGAACCCCTTTCCTCTGCATGACCTGTCATTGCCACAGTAAATAGATGAAACCCACTAGCATGACTAGGGGTTGTTTGAGCCCTGATGTGCCTACTCATTCATGCTTGTTTGTCATGCCTGCTACTTCTTAGAGTTGAGTCAGTTCTGATTCATCGGGGATGAGTTTGAATGTGGTGAACATGTCCTACTGTTGAGAGCTAAGTGTGTGAACACGATTTGGTAAAGGTAGGGGTGAGAGGCCATGTAGGAGTACATGGTGGGTTGTCTCATTGTAGCCGTTCTTAGGAACTGAGTTGTGTGTCTGTGATCCATGAACAGCTACTACCACTCATTGGGATCCTTAATTGACCCTCTCGGCTTCTTAATCACCCTAGTCCTCTGTCCAGGAGTTGCAACTAGTTTCTGGTGTTTGTAGGATATGCGTTGGCGGCCGTGCATGGCGCTGACCCCAGGGGTGGGCTATGTTGCGGTAGATACACCGTGGCCGGGCATGCCGAGCGCCCGTTTGGTGTCTTGGAACCCCGTACACATCGTTTGGGGCCGTATGTGGAAACCTCGGCCGGACTCCCTGCGAATGGAACCTGGATAGGCGATAAACCTAGACTAGAGACTTGAGTGTTTAGGTAGGCCGTGGCCGACACCCTCGTTGGGCTTCCGCTTGAAGGTTGCCGAGTACATGTCGTGTAAACGACGGTAAGTGGTGGGAGCGTGTGTGAAGAAGTACACCCCTGTAGGGTTATCACTATCTATTCGAATAGCCGGATTCCTCGGATATGGAAACTTGGACCCCTTGCATAGTTCATAGACAAGTGAAAGTGGATACCCTAAAACTCGCAAGATAAGCGTGAGTGCTATGGATGGCCTTCTCGTAGGGATACGGGAGCGGATCCATAGTGGTGTATTGAATGGTGAATATGTGGACTCGTGTGCGCCACCCCAAAAGAGTTGCTTGCAGTCCTAGTTCAGGTTAGCCACTGAGTCAAAGCTGGCTTGCTGTAGTTAAACTCTACCACCCCCTTTGTTGATATCGATGCATATGTAGTTAGTTCTGATGTAAGTCTTACTGAGTACAATTGTACTCACGTTTGCTTAATTTATGTTTTTGCAGAGAGGCTTCAGTCTCGCTAGTAGTTCCGCGTGGACTTCGACGTTTAGCTTGATACCTCAGCTACGATCTTGTGCCCTCGGCAGGATCTGGTAGATAGTCAGGCTTCTTACCCTTTTTGCATTTGTAGATGTCTGTACTCAGACATGTTAAGCTTCTGCATGTGCTTGATTTGTATGATGTGATTGTTGGGTCATGACACCCATGTTTGTATTTCTGGCTCCTCGGAGCCTAATGAATAAATACTTGAGTCGTAGAGTTATGTTGTGATGCCATGTTGTATTTACTCATATCGAGCATATTGTGTGTATGATTTAAATTCTTGGTATGTGTGGGATCCGACAATCTAGTTATTTACCCTTGGTAGCCTCTATTATGGGGAAATGTAGTATTGTGCTTCCATGAGCCATAGTAGTCCGCTACAGCCCGGTTCACCGGAGTCCTGCTAGCCCAGCACTACTGCTCAGGACACTTGACTGGCCGGCATGTGTTTCACTTTGTTCCTGTGTCTGTCCCTTCAGGGAAATGTCACGCGGTGACATCCGGAGTCCTGCCTAGCCTGCTATAGCCCGGGTTCCCGGAGTCCTGTTAGCCCAGTGCTACCGCCCGGATTCACACGCTGCTGACCGACATGCTCGATGTGATTCATGTATGCCTGTCCCCATAGGTTAGTGCCGCTTTGGGTTCACGACTAGCCATGTCGGCCCGGGTTCTCTGTCATATGGATGCTAGCGACACTATCATATACGTGAGCCAAAAGGCGCAAACGGTCCCGGGCCATGGTAAGGCGACACCCGTGGGAAAACCGTGCGTGAGGCCGCAAAGTGATATGAGGTGTTACCGGCTAGATCGATGTGACTTGGAATCGGGGTCCTGACAAAGGGCTGGAGAGATGTCGGAGTGCGGGCCCGCCATCATCTCCAAGCGGTCAGGTGCTGACTGCCCAAAGATGCCGCTGGAGGATTCTGCCAAGAAGTGGCAGAATTCTTTCTTCTACATCCACAACCTCGGCGTGCATCGCATCAACTTGCCACCCTTCGTCAACTCGCTGCTGAAGGAGAAGCAAAACTGGGGGTACTACCCCAAGAGCCCGTCGCAGGAGGTGCTCAACCTGTGTGAGCGGGTGCCGGTGATGAAGGAGTGGGAGGGGCTCACCGGCACCGACCTCATCACCGCCTTCATCATTCGCCGGGTGCTGCCGCTGCAGCAGCACAGCCACCTCATCGGTTAGATGACCAGCCTCCAGGACCCCAACCGCATGGGGAGCACGCGGCTGGGCGCGGACCAGGTTGCGCACCAGGTCAACGACCTCTCCAAGCCAACCTGCGGGATGACTAGCAGTTCGGGAAAGCCCCGTACAGCCGCGTGAACCCAGCATCGATGGTGAGTCCTTGGTCTCCATTATTTGCTGGTTCTTATCTTCTTATCCGCCCCGACGCAACGAGGGAAGCGCTTCTGAACGCCATCCGGAATCCTTACGACCGGGCGCGGGCGCAGGTGATGCGTGTTACCTCGGAGGATCCCGAGGCCCACGGCGGAGAGGAGGAGGCGACCGCTGATGCGGGCGCAGGGCGCCGAGCTGGTATGTCTTGTGCTTTCTTTTTGAGTCGCCGGGTCGCAGGACTGTCTCGAGGGGCTGAAGTGAGCTGTTGATAGCAGGACCAGGCAGAGGAGGCGGCGGCGCGGTCGAAGCCGGGTCGTCTCGGGGGCGCAGGCGGCGAGGCGGCCACACGGGAAGGATAGCATGGCGTCGCGAGCCCCGGTCGCAAAGCGCACGGTGGACCGGGCCGAGGTGGCGAAACCGCCCGCCAAGAGGAGGCATGCCGCGCCGCAGGATAGGGCGGCGAGGCCCGCCGTTCCGGTGGTGCCAGGGTGAGTTTCTCTTTTAGCTTGGACCGAGTTGCCCAGTGGCTCTTCTTGTCTTGTATTTAGTTTGTCTTGTGTTTTAGGTCGCCGATCTCACTGGCGGCGACGGCGGCGGATGCAGCGTCCGTCGAGGGCGCCATGTTCCGGAGGAGCCGGTCCGGTACCATCAACTGGGATGAGGAGTTGGAGCGGGCAGATCCGGACCTTGGTCTGGACCTGACCGATGCCGAAGGCCTGGCTTGGTAGGACCGGAACCCGGCCGAGGTGGAGTTGGAGGCGGCGTCGACCCAGGCCTGGGTTACCGCCATGATGGCGTGGGCGTGAGCCGGCGAGGAGCCGGCGTGGTCGGAGATGCCGGCGGGGACGATGGCGGCGGCGACGGTCTTCGTACCATCGTTGGAGGGGGAGCACGTCCACGGAGGCCGTGCTGATGCGATGGACCTCGACCGAGAGGTTGTGGTCGTCGAGGATGACACCCCGCCACGGACCGATGTGGTCGAGCGGGCGGGGGCCGACGAAGGCAGCGGTGACGCCGTCTTGTGGGCACCAGCGAGGATGGCTCAGATGCCGATGAGCGAGAGGCCGCCAGTGGTGGAGCCGCAAGCCAGTCGGCCCACCGAGCCGGCGTCGGAGCTGGAGAGGGCGCCGGAGAAGGCGCTGGAGGGGGCGCCCGCCTCAGGGGAGGCGGCCAGCAGGGAGCACAGCCTGGTGCTCAAGCCCGAGGGTCGCCGGGCCGTTGGGTCGCAGCCGACGCGGAGCGGGACCGGCGAGGTCTTCTTCGGGCCTCCGACCCAGGAGGAGGCAGTGATGACCGTCGTGACCTGGCGCCTGCGAGGGCAGGCAGAACTGATCCAGGCCTTTGCTCAGGTCGTGGTCGAGGTGACGCAGGAGCTAGAGCGCGCCGTGTTTGTAAGTTTCCCTTGCAGTCTTCTTTTCCTTTTTCGTTGCTTCTTCTTCGTGGGGGCACGCCAGCGCACCCACTGGGTGTAGCCCCCAAGATTCGGGCCAACTGCATAGCAGCTAGGTCGAATCTTATCTTGGTGTCTTGTATTGATCGTTGCTTTTTGCAGCAACTGGACGCCTACCGGGTCGGCGTCTTCAACCGGCTCCTTGAGACGCACCGACGTCTCAAGGAAAGGCTCTCTGCCAAGGAGGAGGAGCTCCGCACCGCGGCAGGTACTTATCTTGCATGCTCTTTTTTAGTGGGGGCGCGCTAGCGCACCCACTGGGTGTAGCCCCGAGATTCGGGCCAACTATGTAGCAGCTGGGTCGAATCTTAATGTAGTACTTTGTTTCTGAGTTTCTCTTCTGCAGCCGAGGTGCTGTCTTGGAGGACCCGGCTGGTTCGGGCCGTCTTCCACTACTACCGGCTTGTTGCGGACGCCGGTCGTCTTGGAACTGAGGTGGAAAGGGCAAGGGCGGAGGCGACAGGAGCCCAGCAGGTGCTCGACGAAGCCAGCCGGCTGCAGGAGCGGCTGGAGGGCGACAAGGGCCGCCTCGAGGCCGAGGTGGAGCTCCTCAAGGCGGAGGCCGCCAAGTTCGTGGAGGCACAGCAGGCCCTTACCAAGGCGGACTAGCAACGTGGAAAGCTCGCCGACGACAAGGGGCAACTTCAGGCTGAGGTGGAGCGCCTGAAAGCGCTGGTGGCCACGGGGGAGGAGACCCGGCAGGAGGAGATCCGGCGCCGCGAGGAGGCCGCGAAGGCAGCCGAGGACAAGGACGCCGAGCTGAAGGCGGCTGTCGGTGTCAAAACCAGCGGATCCCGGGTAGGGGGTCCCGAACTGTGCGTCTAAGGCGGATGGTAACAGGAGGCAGGGGACATGATGTTTTACCCAGGTTCGGACCCTCTTGATGGAGGTAAAACCCTACGTCCTGCTTGATTTATTCTTGATGATATGGGTATTACAAGAGTTGATCTACCACGAGATGGGAGAGGCTAAACCCTAAAAGCTAGCCTATGGTATGATTGTATGTTGTCCTACGGACTAAAACCCTCCGGTTTATATAGACTACGGAGGGGGCTAGGGTTACACAAGGTCGGTTACAAAGGAGGAGATATACATATCCGTATTGCCTAGCTTGCCTTCCACGCCAAGTAGAGTCCCATCCGAACACGAGACGAAGTCTTCAATCTTGTATCTTCATAGCCAATAGTCCGGCCAAAGGATATAGTCCGGCTGTCCGGGTAGCACTAATCTCGGACTCCCTCAGTAGCCCCTGAACCAGGCTTCAATGACAATGAGTCCGGCGCGCAGTGTTGTCTTCAGCATTGCAAGGCGGGTTCCTCCACCGATTACACCTCGGAAGAATCTGAATACAAGGATATTGTCCGACCCTGCAAAATAAGTTCCACATACCACCGTAGAGAGAATAATATTTCCACAAATCTAATCTGCTGACTCGTTTTGTCAACGTGACGTTTTATCATGGCCCGGTGATTATTCGAACCGTTTCCTTTAACTAGCCCCGCACATAACGCGAGGAAGTTTCTTGACACGTCTTGTCAAAGCAGAGATCGTGTTCCCCTTATCACATGATTCTCATCAATACGGGCGTGGGTAACCCAACCGCGCCATCGATTACGGCGCTTGGGGGATAAGCGAGTTTTACCAGGCTAGTGGGGGCGCACAGTTTCGTCCGCCCTTATAAAGGGATAAGGTTTAACCTTTCTACCCACGCCTTCTTCCTCCTTGCTCATACATTCTTGCACACTCAAGCCCCAATGCCCAAGTCCGCATCTTTCTCCTCAACCTCCTCCAAACATGTCCGGAGCGGGAGGGAAGTGGATCGCTTCCTCCGTTATGGAGTAACACATCAAAAAGTTGCGCGGAGCCGGATACTTAGCCGTGAATATCGCGCATCGGCTGCCCGCTGCGGGGCAGATCATCGCTACCCCGGAACCTCATGAGAGGGTAGTTTTCCTCCACCACTTCCTCCGCAGACTGGGGTTTCCCCTTCATCCATTCGTCCGTGGTCTCATGTTCTACTATGGGCTGGACTTTCATGATCTGGCCCCGAACTTCATCCTCAACATTTCGGCGGCCATCGTCGTCTGTGAGGCCTTTCTCCGCATCCGCCCCCACTTCGGTCTGTGGCTGAAGACCTTCAATATCAAGCCGAAGGTGGTGGGCAGCCAACAAGCAGAATGCGGCGGAGCCATGGTGGGCAAGACGCCCAATGTTATATGGCTCAAAGGCTCCTTCGTGGAGACCATAAAGGGGTGGCAATCGGCGTGGTTCTACATCACCGAGCCGTGCGACACCAACTGGGTGGCTGCGCCCGAGTTCCGATCCGGATTCCCTACATGGCTCACTTCCTGGAAAGAGAAGGGCCTGTCGTGGGGTTCATCGGTAGAGATGGACGAACTCCAGAAATGTATCCGGAACATGGCAAGCAAGAAACTCAAGCTTGTCAACCTAGTCCAGGTCATGCTCATCCGCCGGATCCTCCCGTGTCAACAATGGGACTTCAACTTGTGGGAGATCGACCCGGCCCAGCACCGAACTCTGAGAGAGCTCTTTGACACGACGCACAAGGACGTCTGGAAGGTGCTGTTCAAGGGCGCCGAGGTCCCTCCCTCCCTCACCAAGGACCGCGGGCTAAGCGTGAAGCGCCAAGCGCATTCAGTGAGTTCTATACATCCGGTAGGATATTTATTTCTCCTAGCTTAACCATGTGCGGGGTCTGAGCTCCATGCCTTTGACAGGACTGGATGGAGCGTCGGGGCAGATTAACTATCCGTCCCCTCTGCCCGAAGACACTGCGGATGCTCTCCTGATGGAGATGCTAACTCCGGCTCCTTACAAGGTGCCGGAGAAGACCAAGAAGGCCAAGGGAAACCGAAAGAGTTCCCGACGCCAGGTGTTATCGGACTCATCGTCTGATAACTCCGCGACGCACTCCTCCCTCGAAGAAGAGGAGGAAGATGAAGATGGTCCCCCTCCAGTCGGGGGAGACAAGAAAAGGAAGGCCGCCCCAATCGAGGGGCCGAAGGGTCCAAGAAGGGAAGGAATCTCCTTCCGGACTACTCCACCACCGCTGCCGAAGGCGAAGACGAGTGGCTGGTCAGGTTCAAACCCCTGGCGAAGTCGTAAGTATTCAGATGCCAGAGTAACTCATAGCATACCTTTGTCGCACTGCCTCTCCTAACGCTGAATTATGACTATGCAGACCGCCACGAGCCCGTATCGACGTATCGTCGGACGGCTCCCTGGGCTCGTCGGATATGGATAGCGATCCACTTCCGAGCGCCACCTCCCCTTGCCCTACGGACAACGCCGAGGTATTGTCTCAAGAGGCACCGGGTCGAGGGGAGACAGTCCCGGAGGAGCCTCAAGGTGACCTTCCGGACTCCGGGAGCAGAGGGAGCAAGGCTCCCGAGGGCTTCGAGTTCGGCCCTCAGCCGAACACCGCGCCGGAACCCCCAGTGGTTCCGGACTCGGGCAGGCAGCCTCCTTCCAAAAGGGGCAAGACGCCTGTGCCGCTGAGCTCTGTCCATCCAGAGGCACTGGACAATCTGCTGGGAGCGCTTCGCAACGCTTCCATCGACGAAGAGCACCGCACTATTGTGAGTGCGGTGGTCCAGAAGGTTCAATCCGCCAAGAGCGGACTAACTGAAGCCTGTGCCAGCCTTCTAACAGGCTTTGAGGTAAGTTTTTGAAATATGGGGGAAAATATTACCGCATAAACAGTAGCCCCTGATGCGTTGTTCAGTGTTCACAAAGAAAAGCCGAACGGAGGATCAAACAATATCGCAGGACTCTAATATAAGTATGACAATATGCGTATGCAGGCTTCACTGCTGGCCTCTGCCGCACTAACTGCGGAGGTCGCCGCACTGAAGCAGGACCTTAAAGGGTCCAAGGACGAGCTCGGCCTTGCCAAGAGGCAGCTCGAGGAGAATAAAGGTAAGTAGTACCTAGTCTATGGATATGTATAAAGAGAATGCGATTGCAAAATGACAGGATCATCATAAATTTGCCAGGGGCCACTGATACGTCCATTTTGCATCATGCTTTTATATCGATATTGCATTATGGGCTGTTATTTCACTTTATGTCACAATACTTATGGCTACTCTCTCTTATTTTACAAGGTTTACATGAAGAGGGAAAATGCCGGCAGCTGGAATTCTAGGCTGGAAAAGGAGCAAATATTAGAGACCTATTCTGCGCAACTCCAAAAGTCATGAAACTCCACAGAACATCTTAAAATAAATAAAGAAAAATCCTCGCCAAAGATGAAGGCCAGGGGGCTCACACCCTGCTCACGAGGGTGGGGGGCGCGCCCCCCTCCAAGGGCGCACCCCCTACCTCGTGGGCCCCCTGGTGGCTCTCTGACATCCATCTTCTCCTATATGAAGTCATTCGGTTAGAAAAAAATCAGAAGGAACTTTTCGGGACGAGACTCCGCCGCCACGAGGCGGAACCTTGGCGGATCCAATCTAGAGCTCTGGCAGAGCTGTTCTGCCGGGGATACTTCCCTCCCGGAGGGGCAAATCATCACCATCGTCATCACCAACGCTCCTCTCATCGGGAGAGGGCAATCTCCATCAACATCTTCACCAGCACCATCTCATCTCCAAACCCTAGTTCATCTCTTGTATCCAATTCTTGTCTCAAAGTCCGGGATTGGTGCTAGTAGGTTGCTAGTAGTGTTGATTACTCCTTGTAGTTGATGCTAGTTGGTTTATTTGGTGGAAGATCATATGTTCAGATCCTATATGCATATTATTACCCCTCTGATTATGAACATGAATATGCTTTGTGGGTAATTACGTTTGTTCCTGAGGACAAGGGAGAAGTCTTGCTATTAGTAGTCATGTGAATTTGGTATTCGTTTGATATTTTTATAAGATGTATGTTGTCTAGCCTCTAGTGGTGTTATGTGAATGTCGACTACATAACACTTCACCATTATTTGGGCCTAGACGAAGGCATTGGGAAGTAATAAGTAGATGATGGGTTGATAGAGTGACAGAAGCTTAAACCCTAGTTTATGCGTTGCTTCGTAAGGGGCTGATTTGGATCCACATGTTTCATGCTATGGTTAGGTTTACCTTAATACTTTTGTTGTAGTTGCGGATGCTTGCAATAGAGGTTAATCATAAGTGGGATGCTTGTTCAAGTAAGAACAGCACCCAAGCACCGGTCCA
The DNA here is from genome assembly GCF_002162155.2 of Triticum dicoccoides. NCBI lineage: Eukaryota > Viridiplantae > Streptophyta > Magnoliopsida > Poales > Poaceae > Triticum > Triticum dicoccoides. The sequence continues at coordinate 118,912,826 of NC_041384.1, read as the reverse complement.
CCTACATATCAAATTATCAAAGTATCGAACACGAATCATATGAACGTGATGAAAACTAGCTTGACGATATTCCCATGTGTCCTCGGGAGCGCTTTTCCTATTATAAGAGTTTGTTCCGGCTTGTCCTTTGCTACAAAAAGGATTGGGCCACCTTGCTGCACTTTATTTACTTTTGTTACTTGTTGCTCGTTACAATTTATCTTATCACAAAACTATCTATTGCCACTTCTTTCAGTACTTGCAGAGAATACCTTGCTGAAAACCACTTATCATTTCCTTCTGCTCCTCGTTGGGTTCGACACTCTTACTTATCGAAAGGACTACGATAGATCCCCTATACTTGTGGGTCATCAAACCTCTTTTCTGGCGCCGTTGCCGGGGAGTGTAGCGCCTTTGGTAGGTGGAATTTGGTAAGGAAAAATTTATATAGTGTGCTGAAATTTACTGTCACTTGTTACTATGGAAAGTAATTCTCTGAGGGGCTTGTTCGGGGTATCTTCACCCAGTCCAGTAGAGCAAATAGTTGCTCCTCACCCTACGGAACCTATTGAAAATGAAACTCCTTTTGGATTTCCTTCAGGTATGATGGAAAAACTGCTACCTAACCCATTTACAGGAGATGGAACAAAGCATCCTGATGAGCACTTAATATATGTGGGTGAAGTTTCTGGATTATTTAAGCTTGCAGGTATACCCGATGATGTTGCTAAGAAGAAGGTCTTCCCTTTATCTTTGAAGGGAGACGCATTGATATGGTATAGGCTATGTGATGATATGAGATCGTGGGACTATAAAAGATTGAAATTGGAATTTCATCAAAAGTATTACCCTATGCATCTTGTTCATCGTGATCGCAATTATATATATAATTTCTGGCCTCGCGAAGGAGAAAGCATCGCTCACGATTGGGGGAGGCTTAAATCAATGTTATATTCATGCCCCAATCATGAGCTCTCAAGAGAAATGATTATTCAAAATTTATATGCTCGGCTTTCTGATAACAATCGCACCATGCTCGATACTTCTTGTGTTGGCTCTTTTATGATGAAGACTATTGAATTCAGATGGAATTTATTGGATAGAATTAAACACCACTCTGAAGATTGGGACCTCGGCGAAGGTAAAGAGTCAGGTATGACACCTAAGTTTGATTTTGTTAAATCTTTTATGGACACCGATATTTTCCGTAAGTTTAGCACTAAATATGGACTTGACTCTGAGATAGTAGCTTCTTTCTATGAATCTTTTGCTACTTATGTTGATCTCCCTAAGGAGAAGTGGTTTAAATATCATCCTCCCATAGAAGTAAAAGTAGCTGCACCTATTAAAGTTGAAGAAAAGACTGTCACTTATAATGATCCTATTGTTCCTACTGCTTATGTTGAGAAACCACCTTTCCCTGTTAGAGTAAAGGATCATACTAAAGCTTCAACTGTTGTTCGTAAAAGCAACATTAGAACTTATACAGCTCCTGAGCAAGTTAAAGTAGAACCTAATGTTGCTATTGTTAAAGATCTCTTGTCTGATAATATTGATGGGCATTGAGGGAGTCCTGGATTAGGGGGTGTTCGGGTAGCTGGACTATACCTTCAGCCGTACTCCTGGACTATGAAGATACAAGATTGAAGACTTCGTCCCATGTCCAGATGCGACTTTCCTTGGCATGGAAGGCAAGTTTGGCGATGCGGATATTCAAGATCTCCTACCATTGTAACCAACTTTGTGTAACCCTAACCCTATCCGGTGTCTATATAAACCGGAGGGTTGTAGTCCGTAGGACAGAATCAACTCCATACACAACAATCATACCATAGGCTAGCTTCTAGGGTTTAGCCTCCTTGATCTCGTGGTAGATCTACTCTTGTACTACCCATATCATCAATATTAATCAAGCAGGAGTAGGGTTTTACCTCCATCGAGAGGGCCCGAACCTGTGTAAAACAAAGTGTCCCCTGTCTCCTGTTACCATCCGGCCTAGACGCATAGTTCGGGACCCCCTACCCGAGATCCGCCGGTTTTGACACCGACAATGGTGCTTTCATTGAGAGTTCCTCTGTGCCGTCACAATCAGGAAGGATGCCTTCTCCTGTCTTTAAAGACGGCGCCGTTGCTAAGGGAGCCTTGGCTGTCGGACAAACCCTCCGGCTAGGTGGTTTCCTCATGACCGCCTGTTCGGCTGTTGCACCGATGGTGACCTCTCGGGTCATCAAAAGCAACCTACACGTCAGCTCGTAGCTCGTCGAGCAGCTAGATCCAATGGAGCTCTCTTCCGTAAATGAGCTCTTGGATCGCATCGCTGTCCTGGGGGTCGCTACGGATTACGACCAGGTTGGGCTTAAGCCCGATCTAAGAGAAATTGACTCCCCCCAAGTCACCCACCACGTTGCCGTGGTAGAGGCGCAGTGCGGCGACCCTTCATCTATTTTAAGGACTAGCTACGTCCGAATTCCCGACTCCTCCAAGCTGGATACCCGCGGAGGGGAGGATGAAACTCAAGACCTGAGCTTAGAATCAGGCAACGGGCTAGATTCATTGGACAACATCCAAAAATCTGAACTTCAGAGTTCGGAAACTCTTGGACCTCCGAATCTTGGATTGGGTAAGGTTTCAGATTCAACGACACCCGCCCACCCGAACATAAGCGATCTCTCCCGAATCAGGCAGAAGCCCGAGGAAACAGTACATCATTACTGGGCTAGATTCCTCCTGGTTATGAACAGGATAAAGGATTGCCGCGAGGAAGACGCAATCTCAATTTTCTGAAGTAATTGCACGGACGAGGGAATCCTTAACACCGTAAGTCGTCGTGATATTACACGCTTCGCTGACTTGGCGTCCATAGTACAAAAATATTGTGCGACGGAAAGCGCGTGGAAAACCAAAATAAAATTTTGGGATAATCCGGCCTTGAATAGTAATCCCGTCCGAACTAAGAGGGTGCATCGTCATAGAACACCCGGGATAAACACCAAAAATCCAAAACCCTCTACAAGGCATGGAACCGTACTGGAAAGTTGGCTCGATGGACCCTGTAGAATTCATAGTATAGAGGACTCCGCACCAACTCACAACCTTAGAGCATGTTGGATACTCCGGCAGGTGGCCAAAATTGGCAAGGACCTCTTAATTCGGGAGGCTGCAGAAAACCAGCCCGAGGACACCAGTATTGTTCTCACAGTCTTTGAGACTTTCGCATCAAACAATGTGCGAAAAAGAACACTCCGCGGCCTAGCCGAAGTCTATCAAGTTGCATCAATAAATCCATGGAGCGACACTGCTATTACCTTGAACGCAAGTGATGAACCTAAATTCCGAACAGCCCGAGCACCAGCCGCATTGGTCCTCAGTCCCATAGTGGACGGCTTTCGCCTCACCAAGGTGCTCATGGATGGAGGCAGCAGACTGAACCTCATTTATGAGGAAACCCTTCAAAAAATGGAAATAGACTGGAACCGCTTCGAGTGAAGAAGCACAACCTTTAGAGGAATAATCCCCAGTCGGGAAGCGTGCTGCACAGGAAAAATCACACTAGATGTGGTGTTCGGCACGCCGGATAATTACAGGTCCGAAGAAGTCACGTTTCAGGTGGCCACGTTCAAGAGCGGACATCACGCTTTACTAGGACGGGAACCATTCACAATCTTCCAAGCAATACCCCATTACGGGTACATGAAGCTTAAGATGCCCGGGCCGAACGGAATTATCACTCTAGCTAGTGATCCGGACATAGCACTCCGCGCCAAAAACAAGACGGCCGCATTAGCCCTTGAAGCACTATCCGAAGCCTTAGCAGACGAAGAACTGACTGCGCTGCGCTCCACGGTTAAAGGGATGATGTGATAGTCGATAAAAGATCCAAATCCACATCCTTCAAGCCAGCTGACGAAATAGTCAAATTCCAGGTCCATCCAACGGACCCCAATAAAACAGCTTCCATCGGGGCACGACTGAGCCCTGATGTAGATGTCGCACTGTGAGAGTTCCTACAAGAGAACTGGGACATTTTCGCTTGGCACCCTTCAGACATGCCAGGGATCCCACGCAGGCTGGCCGAACACAGCTTAAATATCCTAACAGGATTCAAACCTGTCAAACAAGCCCTTTGGCGTTTTTCCGAACCCAAGAGACAGGCCATGGGAGAAGAGCTAGCCAAGTTATTGGAGGCCGGATTCATTATAGACATAAAACATCCGGACTGGCTAGCAAACTTGGTAATGGTACCAAAGAAGGACAAATCCTGGCGCCTGTGTGTCAATTTTAAAGACCTTAACAAGGCTTGCCCAAAGGATCCCTTCCCCCTCCCCCGTATCGATTAAATTATCGATGCCACCGCAGGACACGGATCGTTGTGTTTCCTCCACACATACTCCGGTTACCATCAAATCAAGATGGCAGAATCAGACCAAGCTACAACAGCATTCATCACACCATACGGCCCATTCTGCTTCAACACAATGCCCTTTGGGCTGAAAAACGCCGGCGCAACATATCAGCGCATGATCCAGACATGTCTGGCAAATCAGATTGGCAAAACAGTGGAGGTGTACGTGGATGATGTGGTCGTCAAATCAAGACATGTCAAATCTCTAATAGGCGACTTGAGGCTTACATTCGATAACCTCCGAAAATATGACATCAAGCTCAATCCGGAAAAATGCGTCTTCGGCGTTCCAGCCGGAAAGCTCTTGTGCTTCATTGTATCCGGTAGAGGAATTGAAGCAAATCCAGCCAAGATCCGAGCTTTGTCACAATTGGATATCCCAAACGACCTCAAACAAATACAAAAATTAACCGGATGCGTGGCGGCTTTGAGCCGCTTCATCTCTCGCTTGGGAGAAAAGGCACTACCCCTCTATCGCCTCCTTCGGTGCACCGAACACTTCGAGTGGACGGAGGCCGCCACGGCCGGACTTGATGAAATAAAAGCCATATTGGCAACAAACCCAGTCCTGGCCGCGCCGAACACCGGCGAACCAATGTTATTGTACATTGCAGCAACACATCAAGTTGTCAGCGCAGTGCTCGTTGTCGAGCGGGAAACGGATGGACGCAAACTCCCCCTTCAAAGGCCGGTCTACTACATATCCACCGTCCTCACTCCATGCAAATCACGGTACCCGCATTATCAAAAGATTGCATACGCGGTATTCATGGCATCCCGGAAGCTACGACACTACTTTCAAGAGTGTTCCATAATAGTAGCCTCGGAAGTACCACTCAACGATATTATCAACAACCGCGACGCAACGGGCCGGATTGCAAAATGGGCCATCGAGCTCCTCCCGTTCGATATAACCTATAAGCCACGGCGAGCTATCAAATCGCAAGTTTTGGCCGACTTCGTCGCAGAATGGACGGAGGCCGAGCTCCCTAAAGAGTACAACACACACTGAAACTGGATTATGCATTTCGACGGCTCCAAAATATTGGCCGGACTGGGGGCCGGCATTGTCCTGACGTCCCCCACAGGAGACACAGTCCAATATGTGCTCCAGATCATGTACATGGATTCCAACAATGCAGCCGAATATGAGGCCCTCCTACATGGTCTTCGGATAGCAGTATCCATGGGTATCCAGCGCCTAGAGGTACGCGGGGATTCAAACCTCGCGATATCCCAAATAAATGGAGACTTCGACGCCAAGGACCCAAAAATGGCAGCTTACCGCAATGCCGTCCTAAAAATGTCAGCTCGGTTCGAAGGCCTGGAGTTTCACCATATAGCCCGAGAAAACAATCAAGCAGCGGACGTCCTGGCACGCATCGGAGCAAAACGCGATGCAGTCCCCCCCAACATCTTTTTGGAAAGATTGTTCAAGCCATCCGTAACATGGGAGGGGGAACCCGTAAATAACAGCCCGGACCCAACCGCACCACTCGACGCCGAACAATCTGACACAATTGGAGGCCCTGCCAATGAAATTACACCTTCAGCCCACGTAATAATGGCGGTCATCGCCCCGTGGATAGAACCTTTCCTAGCCTACCTTACTAGGCAGGAACTCCCGGAGGACCAAAATGAGGCCCGCTGCATAGTGCGGCGATCTAAAGCCTATAGAGTCCATGAGGGAGAGCTTTACAAGAAAAGCACTACCGGAGTCCTTCAAAGGTGCATCTCCAAAGAGGAAGGGCGGAACCTTCTGGCTGAAATTCATGCCGGACTCGGTGGTCACCACGCCGCTGCACGGTCCCTTGTTAGCAAGGCTTTCCGTACAGGCTTTTATTGGCCGACGGCCCGGGAAGACGTTCAGGACTTAGTCCAACGATGCGCTGGTTGCCAACTTTTTGCCAACCAAAGCCATATGCCACCCACCGCACTCCAAACTATACCCATCACCTGGCCTTTTGTAGTCTGGGGGCTTGACATGGTCGGACCCCTTAAAGGTGGGACTGATAGGAAAAAATACTTACTGGTCATGGTGGACAAATTCACCAAATGGATAGAAGCCAAGCCTGTTAAAACGGCCGAATCCGGACCTGTGATAGACTTCATATCCGGGGTAGTACACCGCTATGGTGTCCCCCACAGCATCATAACCGATAACGGTACAAACTTTACCACCGACGAGGTAAAACTCTGGTGCAAAAACATGGGCATCAAGCTCGATTATGCTTCCGTCTATCACCCACAAACCAACGGCCAGGTCGAACGTGCAAATGGTCTTATCATGAGCGGCATTAAACCCAGACTGGTGCGGTCCCTCAAGGAATCTAACACGCACTGGGTAGAGGAGCTCGACTCCGTGTTATGGGGGCTGCGAACCATGCCAAATTGCACCACCGGATACACAACATTTTTTATGGTGTACGGTGCAGAGGCAGTCCTGCCCTGCGACATAATTCATGACTCACCTAGAGTGCACATGTACGAAGAAAGAGAAGCCGAGCTCGATCGGCAGGACATCTTGGACGCCCTGGAGGAGGAGTGTGATGTGGAAAAAGCCCGTTCCGCATTTTATCAACAGCAGGCCCGAAGATATCAAAGCAGAGAAGTACGGGCCAAAAATTACAATGTTGGTGAACTAGTTCTACAACTGCCGGATAAGAAAAAGGACAAACTCAAGCCCAAGTCGGAAGGTCCATTCATAATCGACCAAGTCCTGACTGGCGGGGCGTACCGTCTGCGAGATGCGTCGGATAACCGACTCGAGCCGAACCCGTGGAACGCCACCCGTCTCCGAAGATTCTACGCCTAGGACCGGACTCTGTGTTCGTCTCCTTCCTCTGTCATTTTTTGCATTTTTCTGTCTTACATTTCTCTCCTTCCCCTCTTTTCTTTTGTAGCCCTTAAAGGCTTACCTAGTGATGTGCCACTCGCGCTCATTAAACATGGGGGCTTCTTTAACAGAAGCTTATTTATACGGGCTTCACGCCCAACACATGCGTCAAACTTCTACATGTACCTTTTTCTTCACCATTATATGCATCGATATGACTTAAGTTTTGGCCAAGCTGGGTTGCCTGGCTCCTGTGCTTACCCCTACGTTCCCGATTGTTCGGCTAGGTGATAAAGGGAGCACCTTTGCGATTGTTACTGCCGGGTCAGCCGAATGTGTACCTCAGACTGGGTGAAGCCGAAAGCTAGCATTCTTAAGAGAATATTCAGTCGGTGAGATAAAAGATGATCTTTTTGATTTTTCATATATGCCCCCAGATGCTTTTTTCTGCGTCTTTTTACGCAGTCCGGACATGCACTTTAGGGCATGCCTCCCAGCGAAAGGAACCCCTAACGGAACTATTCTCTCTGGAAGATGTTTCTTACTAACCATGTAATATCACATAACTAGTTGGGCACTTGTATGATAAAGCACTAATGACCCCTGCGCCTGGTCTCCATGCATACCACGGTTCTTATATAACCGCTATGGTATTCGGACACACTCCGGACCGTCAGGTCCCGAGGTCGAAGCGAAAAGGTCGGCAACGACAAACGATCTACAATCCGGCTAGAAGGCATTACACATGTCAATTCAAAATTACATAGTCATTCTGACTGATTGTATTCCTCTTCTATACCATCTAACAGGCTGTCTAATTTACAGCCCTGCTGGTAATACTTCGCGGCCAACTCTACTTGGCCGTATACTAAGCTCACAGGGATCTCCTTCCCGTTAGGCCCCACTGGTCCGACCTCGGCCAGGTGGTTTGGGTTAGACTTCGTAAAGCGGGTCTTCACCATGGCCCAGGCTTCCCTAGCGCCTTGTCGGCAGGCCGATATCTTCCACAACCGGAAGCGCCGTCGAGCTCCCTTTAGCTTCTCCACAAGCTCTCCAAGGCCCTTGGGCATGGAGTGGGCAGGCCATAAGGCTTGGGCAACACCTCGCATTGCCTGCCGAATTCGCTCGTGTAGTTGCATGAGTTCGGGAAGAAGGTCACCCGTAGAACCGGGAATCTCCTCTGTAGGACGACCTGTGAGCATACCAACAGACATTACTCTGTTAGTCGACTTCCTCGCCGAACTCCTTTTTCAAAGTTCGTTCAAGCACTTACTAAAAATGCCGCATCGAAGCCGCTGATTCTCCTTCGTGGAGTCCGACAGCTGGCCATGAACATCTTTAAGTTTGATGTCCAGCTTGGTGTTGGCATTCTGAAGATCATTCTTCTCTCGCCTCACCCTTGTCAACATACTCTCACTAGCCTTTAGCTGGCGTAAGAGTTGTTGTTTGTCCGGATCGAGTCCGGTGCCATCTGCAATATGATTTGTCAGATTTACACCCACACCGCACAATACTAATCTTTCGAAGTGTATCTTACCTGAGGGGGTCTCTTTGGGCTCCCCTGTTGCGGCTAGTGCGGCCTCTAGTTGGGCCTTGCACTTTTCCAGCTCCTGGGACAGTACGGTATTCTTCTCTGTAAGAACCTGCATATTAAATGATTCTTAAATCAGTTGCTCTAACTGTTTCAAGTCTCGGGGGCTATTGGTATATATATATATTTGACCAAAATTTTCTTACTCGTATGTCTTTTACATACTGCTCCGTGGCTCTGGCTAAACCATTTTGAGCGGCACGGAGGTACGCATCTCCCAAATTAAAGGCATCTAAAGCCTCTTGGGAGAAACAAGCGTTGCGTAGAACTGTCCGGCGACGCCTGTGGTTCATGGCCTCTCCACTTCAGAATTTGTGGCAGACAGCCTATCCTCATCCTCTGTCGGAGGAGCGTCCGGTACGCGCCTTGTGCTCGCCTCCGCTTCCTGGCCAGCCGTTGGAGCCTGGCTGGTGGAGGCGCGATTGGCAACCTCTCCGGATATAGTCCGGCGAGGTCTCTTCGTTTTGAAGATAGCACGAACGTTAAATATGCCCTGACAGAATAACACCAGGGAAACAGAGGGTGCGCTATACCTTTGTGCCGGCATTTCAGTCCGGACTTCATTCCTTTTTGCCCCACGGGGCCCTGCGGCCCCTCGTTGGCTAGCCGCCGCAGGTTCGATCTCCTGCCTTGGAAAACTCCCCTACAAAACACGGTTGTCGTCAGAAACACCGAAATACGCGAGAATGCAATCTCTCTTAAGGGAATGAGACTCCGGTCTCTGTCACCTGGGAGGCTGGAATTAACCCTGGGTAATCAGCCAGGATGGCTACCAAGGTATTGTCCTTGCTTAGCTGATGGAACACCCCGTCGATAAGATCCACCGATATGTCTGGATCCTCTTTGGAGTCCGGATTGAGGGACCGTTCTGGGTCCTCAGGCTGTGGAGGGCGGCTGCTTATGTCCTTTACCTCCTGTCGCAGTTCCTGCATTGAAGTCGTTAGACTACCTATCTAACCATGGGAGTATAAAATGAACGGGCAAGTACAATTGTTCACTTACCCAACTTGGAGGATCGTACATACTGAATCCGGCCTGCGGATTGACGCGGAGGAATTCCTCCTTTTCTCCCTTATACAAAGAGGATAAGATCTTTACTAAGGCGGCGGATGAGTTCGGCCCCTTACGACCGTAACACGTGGCGTCATCCTCCCCGTTGAAATCCCACATGGCGTGGCCTCTATATTGAAGCGACTGCACCCCCCGCATGATGCATGCGGCCATGACTCCAATCATGGTTAGTCCGGAATGAGCCAACAGTCTTATCCGGCCCATCAGGTAAAGGACGTCTCTGTCACTTTCTCTTTGAGAGCTCCGCGGACGCCAGCTCAAGCGTTTCTTCAATGGAGCACTGTTGAACTCAGGGAGACCGGCCCGGATAGGGTCCAGTAGCGGGACGTCATCTATGTAAAACCATTCCGAAGGCCAGTCCTCGGACACCTTCTTTGGGGTTCCGGATAGGTATCCAGTCCCGGCGATGCACCATACTTCGGCTCCGCCCACTTGATATATAGACCCCTTTTCAGAATGGGGCACCAGGCAGAATAACCTCTCCCACAGCGCGAAATGAGCCTCAACGCCTAAAAATAACTCGCAAATGGCGACGAAACCTGCAATGTGTAATACGGAGGCGGGCGTGAGATTGTGAAGATGGAGGCCATAGAACTCCAGAAGCCCGCGGAGGAAGGGGTGAATTGGAAATCCTAGTCCCCTCATTAGATAAGGGACAAGGCACACCCGCTCTCCTTTAGAAGGATTGGGGGTGCTCTCCACTTGTTTTCCGCCATTATAGGTGGCGAGACCAGCTCGGACCGGGACCATACATGCCTGAGGGAGGAATCCCTTGGCCTAATGTGACGCTAACTTGTTGTGCGGGATGGTGCAATTCTCCCAGTCCCCGGGTTTTGGACCGAAGGGACGGGGGGAGGAGCTGCGACGGCTGGTCATGTTGGAATGGACCTTTGCTGGAGGCGCTCTGATGATGACTCACGGAAAGGAGAAGATGTGGTTTGGACCTAAATCCCCATCCCGTTAAATAGGCGGCTCGTTTATACGGCTAGGGGTGTAGATGTAAAAACGCCCCGACTTTTCGCATTTGTTTAAACACATGGAAGACGGCCATTATTGGGCATGGAAGCTGAGGAGGACTACATTACAAAAATCAGACATTATTCCTACAGGTACACAAGATTTGGAGAGGAACCCGCCTTGCAATGCCGAACAATCTACGCGCAGGACTCATCGTCATTGAAGCATGGTTCGGGGGCTACTGAGGAAGTACTGGATTATACCTTCAGCCGGACTCCTGGACTATGAAGATACAAGATTGAAGACTTCGTCCCTTGTCTGGATGGGACTTTCCTTGGCGTGGAAGGCAAGTTTGGCGATGCGGATATTCAAGATCTCCTACCATTGTAACCGACTCTGTGTAACCCTAACCCTATTCGGTGTCTATATAAACCGGAGGGTTGTAGTCCGTAGGACAGAATCAACTCCATACACAACAATCATACCATAGGCTAGCTTCTAGGGTTTAGCCTCCTTGATCTCGTGGTAGATCTACTCTTGTACTACCCATATCATCAATATTAATCAAGAAGGAGTAGGGTTTTACCTCCTTCGAGACGGCCCAAACCTGGGTAAAACAAAGTGTCCCCTGTCTCCTGTTACCATCCGGCCTAGACGCACAGTTCGGGACCCCCTACCCGAGATCCGCCGGTTTTGACACCGACAGGCATGTTATTCAGTTCGAAGGTGAAACTGCTAGAATTGATAAAGCTTGTGCTAAAGATAAACATAGACCTGTGGTAGGCGCGCCTGTTATTTCTGTTAAAATAGGAGATCATTGTTATCATGGCTTATGTGATATGGGTGCTAGTGCTAGTGTTATACCTTATGACTTGTATAAAGAAATCAAGCATGAAATTGCACCTGCTGAATTAGAAGATATTGATGTCACAATTAAACTTGCCAATAGAGATACTATTTCAGCAATGGGAATTGTTAGAGATGTTGAAGTCTTGTGTGGGAAAACTAAATATCCTACTGATTTTCTTGTTCTTACTTCTCCGCAAGATAGCTTTTGTCCCATTATATTTGGTAGACCCTTCTTGAACACTGTTAATGCTAGGATAGATTGCGAAAAGAATGTTGTTACTATTGGCTTGGATGATATGGTTCATGAGTTTAATTTCTCTAAATTTAGTAAACAACATCGTGAGGAAGAATTACCTAGTAAGGATGAAATTATTGGTCTTGCTTGTATTCCCGTACCTCCTAGTGATCCTTTAGAACACTATATGCTAGACCATGAAAATGATATGTTCATGAATGAAAGAAGGGAAATAGATGAAGTATTCTTTAAACAGGAACCTATTCTGCAACACAACTTGCCTGTTGAAATTTTAAGGGACCCTCCTCCACCCAAAGGTGATCCCGTGTTTGAGCTCAAACCTTTGCCTGATAATCTTAAATATGCTTATCTTGATGAAAATAATATATATATCTTGTTATTATTAGTGCTAACCTTTTAGAGCATGAAGAAGAAAGATTATTGAAAACTCTGAAGAAGCATCATGCTGCTATTGGATATACTCTTGATATTCTTAAGGGCATTAGTCCCACTCTATGTCAACATAAAATAAATTTGGAAGCAGATGCCAAACCAGTTCGTGATCCTCAATGACGTCTGAATCTTAAAATGAAAGAAGTGGTAAGAAAAGAAATACTCAAGCTTCTGGAGGCAGGTATAATATATCCCGTTGCTGATAGTCAGTGGGTAAGTCCTGTCCATTGTGTCCCTAAGAAGGGAGGTATTACTATTGTCCCTAATGATAAAGATGAATTGATTGCACAAAGAATTATCACAGGTTATAGGATGGTAATTGATTTCCGCAAATTAAATAAAGCTACTAAGAAAGATCATCACCCCTTACCTTTTATTGATCAAATGCTAGAAAGATTATGCAAACATACACACTATTGCTTTCTAGATGGTTATTCTGGTTTCTCTCAAATACCTGTGTGGGCTAGAGATCAATCAAAGACTACTTTTACATGCTCTTTTGGTACTTTTGCTTATAGACGTATGCCTTTTGGTTTATGTAATGCACCTTCTACCTTTCAAATATGCATGATGGCTATATTCTCCGACTTCTGTGAAAAGATTTGTGAGGTTTCCATGGACGATTTTTCCATCTATGGTTCCTCTTTTGATGATTGCTTGAGCAATCTTGATCGAGTTTTGCAGAGATGTGAAGAAACTAATCTTGTCTTGAATTGGGAAAAGTGCCACTTTATGGTTAATGAAGGTATTGTCTTGGGGCACAAAGTTTCTGAAAGAGGTATTAAAGTTGATAAAGCCAAGGTCGATGCTATTGAAAAGATGCCATGTCCCAAGGACATCAAAGATATAAGAAGTTTCCTTGGTCATGCCAGTTTTTATAGGAGGTTCATTAAGGACTTCTCAAAAATCTCTCGGCCTCTGACTAATTTATTACAAAAAGATATACCATTTGTCTTTGATGATGATTGTGTAGAAGCATTTGAAATACTTAAGAAAGCATTAGTCTCTGCACCTGTAGTTCAGCCACCTGATTGGAATTTACCCTTTGAAATTATGTGTGATGCTAGTGATTATGCTTTAGGTGCTGTTCTAGGGCAAAGAGTTGATAAGAAATTAAATGTTATTCATTATGCTAGTAAGACTCTAGACAATGCTCAAAGAAATTATGCTACTACTGAAAAAGAGCTTTTAGCAGTTGTATTTGCTTGCGATAAGTTCAGACCTTATATTGTTGATTCTAAAGTAACTATTCACACTGATCATGCTGCTATTAAATACCTTATGGAAAAGAAAGATGCTAAACCTAGACTTATTAGATGGTTTCTCTTGCTACAAGAATTTGATTTGCATATTGTTGATAGAAAGGGAGCTGAGAACCCCGTTGCAGACAACTTGTCTAGGTTAGAGAATGTTCTTGTTGACCCACTACCTATTAATGATAACTTTCCTGATGAACAATTAAATGTTATAAGTACTTCTCATAGTACTCCATGGTATGCTGATTATGCTAATTATATTGTTGCTAAGTTTATACCACCTAGCTTCACATACCAGCAAAAGAAAAAGTTTTTCTATGACTTCAGACATTACTTTTGGGATGACCCACATCTTTATAAAGAAGGAGTAGATGGTGTTATTAGACGTTGTGTACCTGAGCATGAACAGGAACAGATCCTACGCAAGTGTCATTCCGAGGCTTATGGAGGACACCACGCTGGAGATAGAACTGCACATCAGGTATTGCAATCTGGTTTTTATTGGCCTACTCTCTTCAAGGATGCCCGTAAGTTTGTCTTGTCTTGTGATGAATGTCAAAGAATTGGTAATATTAGTTGACGTCAAGAAATGCCTATAAATTATTCACTTGTTATTGAACCATTTGATGTTTGGGGCTTTGATTATATGGGACCTTTTCCTGCCTCTAATGGATACACACATATTCTAGTTGCTGCTGATTATGTTACTAAGTGGGTAGAAGCTATTCCAACTAGTAGTGCTGATCATAACACTTCTACTAAAATGCTTAAAGAAGTTATCTTTCCGAGGTTTGGAGTCCCTAGATATTTAATGACTGATGGTGGTTCACACTTTATTCATGGTGCTTTCCGTAAAATGCTTGGTAAATATGATGTTAATCATAGAATTGCATCTCCTTATCACCCACAGTCTAGTGGTCAAGTAGAGTTGAGCAATAGAGAGCTCAAATTAATTTTGCAAAAGACTATTAATAGGTCTAGAAAGAATTGGTCTAAGAAACTTAATGATGCATTATGGGCATATAGAACTGCATACAATAATCCTATGGGTATGTCTCCGTATAAAATGGTTTATGGAAAAGCATGTCACTTACCTCTCGAACTAGAACATAAGGCATATTGGGCTATTAAAGAACTCAACTATGATTTTAAACTTGCCGGTGAGAAGAGGTTATTTGATATTAGCTCACTTGATGAATAGAGAACCCAAGCTTATGAAAATGCCAAGCTATTTAAAGAAAAAGTTAAAAGATGGCATGACAAAAGGATACAAAAGCATGAGTTTAATGTAGGTGATTATGTATTGCTATACAACTCTTGTTTAAGATTTTTTGCAGGAAAACTTCTCTCTAAATGGGAAGGCCCCTACGTTATCGAAGAGGTCTATCGTTCCGGTGCCATAAAAATCAACAACCTCGAGGGCACAAATCTGAAGGTGGTAAACGGTCAACGAATCAAACATTATATCTCAGGTAATCCCATAAATGTTGAAACCAATATTATTGAAACCGTAACCCCGGAGGAATACATAAGGGACACTTTCCGGAATGTTTCAGACTCCGAAAAGGAATAGGTATGTGGTACGGTAAGTAAACTGACTCCAAAACAATTTTTAAGGCAATATTTCTCCGTTTTGGAATATTTAGAAAAATAGAAAAATAAGTAGCAGTCCGGGAAGGACACGAGGGCCCCACGAGGGTGGTGGGCGCGCCCTACCCCTTTGGGCGCGCCCCTACCTCGTGAGCACCTCGTGTGCCTTCCGGACTCCGTTTTCTTGCATGATACGTATTTTGGTCGGTAAAATTCATTATATAACATCCCGAAGGTTTTGACTCCCGTATCACGCAAATATCCTCTGTTTTCGTTTCGAGCTGTCCCGTTGCAGATTAGATCAACATGTCTTCCCAGGATTCGGAAGGAGAAAGCTATGTGGATGATTACTTAGCAAATCCCAAGGTCTATGGAGATGTGGAACACACGATGGATGGACCACGGAAGAAGAAGAGGACTATGAACCCAAGGGGAAGGAGGAGACGAGCTCAGATGAAGATGAAGCACCATTACCTCAACCTGGGGACATGCACGTGGAGTTCAAAAAGTCAAGTCTCCCTGATAGGGTAAAGAAAGCCAAGTTTGAGTTTATCCCTTTTCGTCTCTTGCAGGAAAATAAGCAGGACCTATGCAAAAAGATATTAACCCTGGAGTGGGAGATTGATGATCTGAGGGATCAAAATGCCGTCCTCAAGCGCAAATTAAGGAAGAAGCCTAATCCATCAACTAAGCCAACATCACCTCCACCTTCTTCACCGACAAAGGAGATATAATCACATGGGTATGGGCACTCCCCTTGACAACTGCCAAGCTTGGGGGAGGTGCCCCGGTATCGTATCACCATCACAACTCCTATCGTTATCGTTTTTCTTAGTTCGATCCTATTAGAAGTATCTTGATCTAGTAGAATAAAGTTTATGGCATGATCTAGTTTTGAGTTTGCTTTATGATCTCTATTTGTAATCGAGTTCGTTAGCTATATAATAAAGATTAGTGTTGAGTCAAGGGCTTGATTATTTTTCCATGATCTTGGGTGAATAAAAGAAAAGAGAAAAAGAATAAAAAGAAACAAAAAGTTCATATTGATCTTATTGAGAGTAATGACTTCACATAGAAAGAGTATGATGATTAAAAGTTGTTGGGAGTTGGCAGACATAGCTTTGGTCATTGTTGCAATTAATAGGAAGTAATAAGGAAAGAGAGGTTTTCACATATAGATATATTATCATTGACACCTTTTATGATTGGGAGCACTCATCAAAATATTGTTGGAAATATGCCCTAGAGGCAATAATAAAATGGTTATTATTATATTTCTTTGTTCATGATAATTGTCTATTGTTCATGCTATAATTGTGTTATCTGGAAATCGTAATACATGTGTGAATACATACACCACAACACTTCCCTAGTGAGCATCTAGTTGACTAGCACGTTGATCAAAAGATAGTCATGGTTTCCTGACTATGGACATTGGATGTCATTGATAACGGGATCACATCATTAGGAGAATGATGTGATGGACAAGACCCAATCCTAAGCATAGCTCAAAGATCGTGTAGTTCGTTTGCTATAGCTTTTCCCAATGTCAAGTATCATTTCCTTAGACCATGAGATTGTGCAATTCCCGGATACCGTAGGAGTGCTTTGGGTGTGCCAAATGTCACAACGTAACTGGGTGACTATAAAGGTACACTATAGGTATCTCCGAAAGTGTCTGTTGGGTTGGCACGAATCGAGACTGGGATTTGTCACTCCGTATGACGGAGAGGTATCTCTGGTCCCACTCGGTAATGCATCATCATAATGAGCTCAATGTGACCAAGTGGTTGATCACGGGGTCATGCATTACGGTATGAGTAATGTGACTTGCCGGTAACGAGATTGAACGAGGTATTGGGATACCGACGATCGAGTCTCGGGCAAGTAACGTACCGATTGACAAAGGGAATTGTATACGGATTGATTGAATCCTCGACATCGTGGTTCATCGATGAGATCATCGAGGAGCATGTGGGAGCCAACATGGGTATCCAGATCCCCCTGTTGGTTATTGAATGGAGAGTCGTCTCGGTCATGTCTGCGTGTCTCTCAAACCCGTAGGGTCTACACACTTAAGGTTCGGTGACGCTAGGGTTGTTGAGATATTAGTATACGGTAACCCGAAAGTTGTTTGGAGTCCCGAATGAGATCCCGGATGTCACGAGGAGTTTCGGAATGGTCCGGAGGTGAAGATTTATATATAGGAAGTCAAGTTTCGGCCATCGGGAATTTTTCGGGGGTACTCGGTATTGTACCGGGACCACCGGAAGGGTCCCTGGGGTCCACCGGGTGGGGCCACCTATCCCGGAGGGCCCCATGGGCTGAAGTGGGAGGGGAACCATCCCCTAGTGGACTGGTGTGCCCCCCTTGGGCCTCCCCCTGCGCCTAGGGTTGGGAACCCTAGGGGTGGGGGCGCCCCACTTGGCTTGGGGGGCAAGCCACCCCCTTTGCCGCTGCCCCCCTTGGAGATTGGATCTCCTAGGGCTGGCGCCCCCCCTAGGGACCCTATATATAGTAGGGGGGAGGGAGGGCAGCCTCACCCTAGCCCCTGACGCCTCCCTCTCCCTCCCGTGACACTCCTCCCTCTCCCTGAGCTTGGCGAAGCCGTGCCGAGATCACCGTTGCTTCCACCACCACGCCGTCGTGCTGCTGGATCTTCATCAACCTCTCCTTCCCCCTTGCTGGATCAAGTTGGAGGAGACGTCATCCCAACCGTACGTGTGTTGAACGCGGAGGTGCCATCCGTTCGGCGCTAGTTCATTGGTGATTTGGATCACGACGAGTACGACTCCATCAACCCCGTTCTCTTGAACGCTTCCGCGCGCGATCTACAAGGGTATGTAGATGCACTCCCCTCTCCCTCGTTGCTAGATGACTCCATAGATTGATCTTGGTGATGCGTAGAAAATATTAAAATTCTGCTACGTTCCCCAACAGTGGTATCAGAGCTAGGTCTATGCGTAATTTCTATGCACGAGTAGAACACAAAGCAGTTGTGGGCGTGGATATTGTCAATTTGCTTGCCGTTACTAGTCTTATCTTGATTCAGCGGCATCATGGGATGAAGCGGCCCGGACCGACCTTACACGTACGCTTACGTGAGACTGGTTCCACCGATTGACATGCACTAGTTGCATAAGGTGGCTGGCGGGTGTCTGTCTCTCCCACTTTAGTCGGATCGGATTCGATGAAAAGGGTCCTTATGAAGGGTATATAGAAATTGGCATATCACGTTGTGGTTTTGGCGTAGGTAAGAAATGTTCTTGCTAGAAACCTATAGCAGCCACGTAAAAACTTGCAACAACAATTAGAGGACGTCTAACTTGTTTTTGCAGCATGTGCCGTGTGATGTGATATGGCCAAAAGGATGTGATGAATGATATATGTGATGTATGAGATTGATCATGTTCTTGTAATAGGAATCACGACTTGCATGTCGATGAGTATGACAATCGGCAGGAGCCATAGGAGTTGTCTTTATTTATTTATGACCTGCGTGTCAACATAAACATCATGTAATTACTTTACTTTATTGCTAAAGCGTTAGCCATAGTAGTAGAAGTAATAGATGACGAGACAACTTCAAGAAGACACGATGATGGAGATCATGGTGTCATGCCGGTGACAACAATGATCATGAAGCCCCGAAGATGGAGATCAAAAGGAGCAAATGATATTGGCCATATCATGTCACTATTTGATTGCATGTGATGTTTATCATGTTTTACATCTTATTTCCTTAGAATGACGGTAGCTTAAATAAGATGATCTCTCGTAATAATTTCAAGAAAGTGTTCCCCCTAACTGTGCACCATTGCGAAGGTTCGTTGTTTCGAAGCACCACGTGATGATCGGGTGTGATAGATTCTAACGTTCGAATACAACGGGTGTAAGCCAGATTTACACATGCAATACACTTAGGTTGACTTGACGAGCCTGGCATGTACAGACATGGCCTCGGAACACGAAAGACCGAAAGGTCGAGCATGAGTCGTATAGAAGATACGATCAACATGAAGATGTTCACCGATGTTGACTAGTCCGTCTCACGTGATGATCGGACACGTCCTAGTTAACTCGGATCATGTTTCACTTAGATAACTAGAGGGATGTCTATCTGAGTGGGAGTTCATTGAATAATTTGATTAGATGAACTTAATTATCATGAACTTAGTCTAAAATCTTTACACTATGTCTTGTAGATCAAATGGCCCACGCTAATGTTGCCCTCAACTTCAACGCGTTCCTAGAGAAAACCAAGCTGAAAGATGATGGCAGCAACTATACGGACTAGGTCCGGAACCTGAGGATCATCCTCATAGCTGCCAAGAAAGATTATGTCCTAGAAGCACCGCTAGGTGACGCACCCATCCCAAAGAACCAAGACGTTATGAACGCTTGGCAATCACATGCTAATGATTACTCCCTCGTTCAGTGCGGCATGCTTTACAGCTTAGAACCGGGGCTCCAAAAGCGTTTTGAGAGACACGGAGCATATGAGATGTTCGAAGAGCTGAAAATGGTTTTCCAAGCTCATGCCCGGGTCGAGAGATATGACGTCTCCGACAAGTTCTTCAGCTGTAAGATGGAGGAAAATAGTTCTGTCAGTGAGCACATACTCAAAATGTCTGGGTTGCATAACCGCTTGACTCAGCTGGGAGTTAATCTCCCGGATGACGCGGTCATTGACAGAATCCTTCAGTCGCTTCCACCGAGCTACAAGAGCTTTGTGATGAACTTCAAAATGCAGGGGATGGAAAAGACCATTCCTGAGGTATATTCAATGCTGAAATCAGCAGAGGTGGAAACCAAAAAAGGAACATCAAGTGTTGATGGTGAATAAAACCACTAAGTTCAAGAAACGCAAGGGTAAGAAGAACTTCAAGAAGGACGGCAAGGGAGTTGTCGTGCCTGGTAAGCAAGCTGCCGGGAAGAAGCCAAAGAATGGACCCAAGCCCGAGACTGAGTGTTTTTATTGCAAGGGAAGTGGTCACTGGAAGCGGAACTGCCCCAAATACTTAGCGGACAAGAAGGCCGGCAACACTAAAGGTATATGTGATATACATGTAATTGATGTGTACCTTACCAATACTCGTAGTAGCTCCTGGGTATTTGATACCGGTGCGGTTGCTCACATTTGTAACTCAAAGCAGGAGCTGCGGAATAAGCGGAGACTGGCCAAGGACGAGGTGACGATGCACGTCGGGAATGGTTCCAAGGTCGATGTGATCGCCGTCGGCACGCTACCTCTACATTTACCTACAGGATTAGTTTTAAACCTCAATAATTGTTATTTAGTGCAAGCTTTGAGCATGAACATTGTATCAGGATCTCGTTTAATTCGAGATGGCTACTCATTTAAATCCGAGAATAATGGTTGTTCTATTTATATGAGAGATATGTTTTATGGTCATGCTCCACTGGTGAATGGTTTATTCTTAATGAATCTCGAGCATAATGTTACACATATTCATAGTGTGAACACCAAAAGATGTAAGGTTGATAATGATAGTCCCACATACTTGTGGCACTGCCTCCTTAGTCACATAGGTATCAAACGCATGAAGAAGCTCCATGCCGATGGACTTTTGGAGTCTCTTGATTACGAATCATTTGACACATGCGAACCATGCCTCATGGGTAAAATGACCAAGACTCCATTCTCAGGAACAATGGAGCGAGCAACCAACTTATTGGTAATCGTACATACTGATGTGTGCGGTCCAATGAGTGTTGAGGCTCGCGGTGGCTATCGTTATGTTCTCACCCTCACTGATTACTTGAGTAGATATGGGTATCTCTACTTAAAGAAACACAAGTCTGGGACCTTTGAAAAGTTCAAGGAATTTCAGAGTGAGGTTGAGAATCAACATGACAGAAAAATCAAGTTCTTGCGATCAGATCGTGGGGGAGAATACTTGAGTCACGAATTTGGCACACACTTAAGAAAATGTGGAATAGTTTCACAACTCACGCCGCATGGAACACCTCAGCGTAATGGTGTGTCCGAACATCGTAATCACACTCTATTGGATATGGTGCGATCTATGATGTCTCTTACTGATTTACCGCTGTCATTTTGGGGCTATGCTTTAGAGACTGCCGCATTCACTTTAAATAGGGCTCCGTCGAAATCCGTTGAGACGACACCGTATGAATTATGGTTTGGGAAGAAACCTAAGCTGTCGTTTCTAAAAGTTTGGGGATGCGATGCTTATGTCAAGAGACTTCAACCTGAAAAGCTCGAACCCAAATCGGAAAAATGCGTCTTCATAGGATACCCTAAAGAAACTATTGGGTATACCTTCTACTCAGATCCGAAGGCAAGATCTTTGTTGCCAAGAATGGGTCCTTTCTAGAGAAAGAGTTTCTCTAAAGAAATAAGTGGGAGGAAAACAGAACTTGATGAAGTATTACCTCTTGAACCGGTAAGTGACGCAGCTCAAGAAAATGTTCCTGAGGTGCCTGCACCGACTAGAGAGGAAGTTAATGATGATGATCATGAAACTTCAGATCAAGTTGCCACTAAACTTTGTAGGTCCACAAGAACACGTTCTGCACCAGAGTGGTACGGCAACCCTGTCTTGGAAATCATGTTGTTAGACAACGGTGAACCTTCGAACTATGAAGAAGCGATGGCGGGCCCAGATTCCGACAAATGGCTGGAAGCCATGAAATCCGAGATAGGATCCATGTATGAAAACGAAGTATGGACTTTGACTGACTTGCCCAATGATCGGCGAGCCATAGAAAATAAATGGATCTTTAAGAAGAAGACAGACGCGGATGGTAACGTAACCATCTATAAAGCTCGGCTTGTCGCTAAGGGTTATCGACAAGTTCAAGGGGTTGACTACGATGTCTCACCCGTAGTGAAGCTGAAGTCCGTCCGAATCATGTTAGCAATTCCCGCATTCTATGATTATGAGATATGGCAAATGGACGTCAAAACGGCATTCCTTAATGGTTTCCTTAAGGAAGAATTGTATATGATGTAGCCGGAAGGTTTTGTCGATCCTAAGAATGTTGACAAGGTGTGCAAGCTCCAACGCTCAATTTATGGGCTGGTAAAAGCATCTCGGAGTTGGAACATTCATTTTGATGAGATGATCAAAGCGTTTGGGTTTACGCAGACTTATGGAGAAGCCTGCATTTACAAGAAAGTGAGTGGGAGCTCTGTAGTATTTCTCATATTGTATGTGGATGACATACTGTTGATGGGAAATGATATAGAATTCTTGGAAAGCATAAAGGCCTACTTGAACAAGTGTTTTTCAATGAAGGATCCTGGAGAAGCTGCTTATATATTAGGCATCAAGATCTATAGAGATAGATCGAGACGCCTCATTGGTCTTTCACAGAGTACGTACCTTGACAAGATATTGAAGAAGTTCAAAATGGATCAGTCAAAGAAGGGGTTCTTGCATGTATTGCAAGGTACGAGATTGAGCACGGCTCAATGCCCGACCACGACAGAACATAGAGAAAAGATGAGTGTCGTCCCCTATGCCTCGGCCATAGGGTCTACCATGTATGCTATGCTGTGTACCAGACCTGATGTAAACCTTGCCGTAAGTTTGGTAGGCAGGTACCAAAGTAATCCCGGCATGGAACACTGGACAGCGGTCAAGAATATCCTGAAGTACCTGAAAAGGACTAAGCATATGTTTCTCGTTTATGGAGGTGACGAAGAGCTCATCGTAAAGGGTTACGTCGATGCTAGCTTCGACACAGATCTGGATGACTCTAAGTCACGAACCAGGTACGTGTATATTTTGAATGGTGGGGCAGTAAGCTGGTGCAGTTGCAAGCAAAGCATTGTGGCGGGATCTACATGTGAAGCGGAGTACATGGCAGCCTCGGAGGCAGCACAAGAGGCAATCTAGGTGAAGAAGTTCATTACCGACCTAGGAGTCATACCCAATGCGTCGGGCCCGATGACTCTCTTCTGTGACAACACTGGAGCTATTGCCCTTGCCAAGGAGCCCAGGTTTCACATGAAGACCAGGCATATCAAGCGTCGCTTCAACTCCATTCGTGGAAGTGTTCAAAATGGAGACATAGATATTTGTAAAGTACATACGGACCTGAATGTGGCAGATCCATTGACTAAACCTCTCCCTAGAGCAAAACATGATCAACACCAGAACTGCATGGGTGTTCGATTGATCACAATGTAACTAGACTATTGACTCAAGTGCAAGTGGGAGACTGTTGGAAATATGCCCTAGAGGCAATAATAAAATGGTTATTATTATATTTCTTTGTTCATGATAGTTGTCTATTGTTCATGCTATAATTGTGTTATCTGGAAATCGTAATACATGTGTGAATACATAGACCACAACACGTCCCTAGTGAGCCTCTAGTTGACTAGCTCGTTGATCAAAAGATAGTCATGGTTTCCTGACTATGGACATTGGATGTCATTGATAACGGGATCACATCATTAGGAGAATGATGTGATGGACAAGACCCAATCCTAAGCATAGCTCAAAGATCGTGTAGTTCGTTTGCTATAGCTTTTTCGAATGTCAAGTATCATTTCCTTAGACCATGATATTCTGCAACTCCCGGATACCGTAGGAGTGCTTTGGGTGTGCCAAACGTCGCAACGTAACTGGGTTACTATAAAGGTACACTACAGGTATCTCCGAAAGTGTGTGTTGGGTTGGCACGAATCAAGACTGGGATTTGTCACTATGTATGACGGAGAGGTATCTCTGGGCCCACTCGGTAATGCATCATCATAATGAGCTCAATGTGACCAAGTGGTTGATCATGGGATCATGCATTACGTCACGAGTAAAGTGACTTTCCGGTAACGAGATTGAACGAGGTATTGGGATACCGACGATCAAGTCTCGGGCAAGTAACGTACCGATTACAAAAGGGAATTGTATACGGATTGATTGAATCCTCGACATCGTGGTTCATCCGATGATATCATCGAGGAGCATGTGGGAGCCAACATGGGTATCCATATCCCGCTATTGGTTATTGATCGGAGAGTCGTCTCGGTCATGTCTGCGTGTCTCCCGAACCCGTAGGGTCTACACACTTAAGGTTCGGTGACGCTAGGGTTGTTGAGATATTAGTATACGGTAACACAAAATTTGTTAGGAGTCCCGGATGAGATCCCGGAGGTAACGAGGAGTTCCGGAATGGTCCGTAGGTGAAGATTTATATATAGGAAGTCAAGTTTCGGCCATCGGGAAAGTTTCGGGGGTACTCGGTATTATACCGGGACCACCGGAAGGGTCCCGGGGTCCATCGGGTGGGGACACCTATCCCGGAGGGCCCCATGGGCTGAAATGGGAGGGGAACCAGCCCCTAGTGGGCTGGTGCGCCCCCTTTGGGCCTCCCCCTGCGCCTAGGGTTGGAAACCCTAGGGGTGGGGGGCGCCCCACTTGGCTTGGGGGGCAAGCCACCCCCTTGGCCGCCGCCCCCTTGGAGATTGGATCTCCTAGGGCCGGAGCCCCCCCTAGGGACCCTATATATAGTGGGGGGAGGGAGGGCAGCTGCACCCTACCCCTGGCGCCTCCCTCTCCCTCCCGTGACACTCCTCCCTCTCCCTGAGCTTGGCGAAGCCCTGCCGAGATCACCGTTGCTTCCACCACCATGCCATTGTGCTGCTGGATCTTCATCAACCTCTCCATCCCCCTTGCTGGATCAAGTTGGAGGAGACGTCTTCCCAACCGTACGTGTGTTGAACGCGGAGGTGCCGTCCGTTCGGTGCTAGGTCATCGGTGATCTGGATCACGACGAGTATGACTCCATCAACCCCATTCTCTTGAACGCTTCCGCGCGCGATCTACAGGGGTATGTAGATGCACTCCCCTCTCCCTCGTTGCTAGATGACACCATAGATTGATCTTGGTTATGCGTAGAAAATTTTAAAATTCTGCTACGTTCCCCAACAAATATGACATGCTAAAGAGTTGATGTTGGACAAGGAAGACAACGTAATGAGTTATGTCTTTCTTATATCTGAGATAAAGTATGTTCTCATGGATCCTCTAAGTTGTTGATCTTGCCTTTCCCCCTCATGCTAGCCAAATTCTCAGCACCAAGTAGAAATACTACTTGTGCTTCCAAATACCCTTAAACCAGTTTTGCCATGAGAGTCCACCATATCTACGTATGGATTGAGTAAGATCCTTCAAGTAAGTTGTCATCGGTGCAAAGCAATAAAAATTGCTCTAAATATGTATGATTGATTGGTGAGGGAGAAATAATCTTTATACGCTCTTGTGATGTGGAAGTAATAAAAGCGACGGACTGCATAATAAAGGTTCATATCACAAAGGGCAATATAAAGTGACGTTCTTTCGCATTGAGATTTTATGCATCCAACCATAAAAGCGCATGGCAACCTCTGCTTCCCTCTGCGAAGGGCCTATCTTTTATTATTATCCTCTACCTTATGCAAGAGTCATGGTGATCTTCACCTTTTCTTTTTCATTTTATCCTTTGGCAAGCTCAGCATGTTGGAAAGAACATGATATATATATATATATATATATATATATATATATATATATATATATATATCTAATTTGATGTAGGGGAGCATGAACCATTATTGTTGACATTACCCTTGAGGTAAAAGGTTGTGGGGCAAAACTATAAGCCCCTATCTTTCTCTGTGTCCGATTAAAACTCCGTAACCACAAGTATTGCGTGAGTGTTAGCAATTATGGAGGACTAAATGATAGTTGAGTATGTGGACTTGCTTTTTAGCTCTGACATAGACTCTTTCCGATGTTATGATAAATTGCAATTGCTTCAATGACTGAGATTATAGTTTGTCGGAGCCCAATAAGGTTTATCATTTATACTTTTGCGTTGTGAATAGATCATCAGTTGAACATAAGTAATCATATGACAAAATCTATATATGTTGCTGTTATGAGAATAATCATGATGCCTTCATGTACGTATTTTATTTTTATCGACGCCTCTACCTCTAATAATGAGGACATATTTATTGTTATTGGCTTTTCGCTTGAGGACAAGCGAGGTCTAAGCTTCGGGGAGTTGATACGTCCATTTTGCATCATGCTTTTATATCAATATTTATTGCATTATGGGCTGTTATTTCACTTTATGTCACAATACTTATGGCTATTCTCTCTTATTTTACAAGGTTTACATGAAGAGGGAGAATGCCGGCAGCTGGAATTCTGGGCTAGAAAAGGAGCAAATATTAGAGACCTATTCTGCGCAACTCCAAAAGTCCTGAAACTCCACGGAACATCTTAAAATAAATAAAGAAAAATCCTCGCCAAAGATGAAGGCCAGGGGGCCCACACCCTACTCACAAGGGTGGGCCCCCCTCCTAGGGCGTGTCCCCCTACCTCGTGGGCTCCCTGGTGGCTCTCCAACGTCCATCTTCTCCTATATGAAGTCTTTCGATGAGAAAAAAATCAGAAGGAACTTTTCGGGACGAGACTCCGCCGCCACGAGGCGGAACCTTGGCGGATCCAATCTAGAGCTCAGGCAGAGCTGTTCTGCCGGGGATACTTCCCTACAGGAGGGGGAAATCATCACCATCGTCATCACCAATGCTCCTCTCATCAGGAGAGGGCAATCTCCATCAACATCTTCACCAGCACCATCTCATCTCCAAACCGTAGTTCATCTCTTCTATCCAATTCTTGTCTCAAAGTCCAGGATTGGTGCTAGTAGGTTGCTAGTAGTGTTGATTACTCCTTGTAGTTGATGCTAGTTGGTTTATTTGGTGGAAGATCATATGTTCAGATCCTATATGCATATTATTACCCCTCTGATTATGAACATGAATATGCTTTGTGAGTAATTACGTTTGTTCTTGAGGACAAGGGAGAAGTCTTGCTATTAGTAGTCATGTGAATTTGGTATTCATTTGATATTTTGATAAGATGTATGTTGTCTAGCCTCTAGTGGTGTTATGTGAACATCGACTACATAACACTTCACCATTATTTGGCCTAGAGGAAGGCATTGGGAAGTAATAAGTAGATGATGGGTTGCTAGAGTGACAGAAGCTTAAACCCTAGTTTATGTGTTGCTACGTAAGGGGCTGATTTGGATCCACATGTTTCATGCTATGGTTAGGTTTACCTTAATACTTTTGTTGTAGTTGCGGATGCTTCCAATAGAGGTTAATCATAAGTGGGATGCTTGTTAAAGTAAGAATAGCACCCAAGCACCGGTCCAGCCACATATAAAATTATCAAAGTATCAAACGTGAATCATATGAACGTGATGAAAACTAGCTTGACGATATTCCCATGTGTCCTCGGGAGCATTTTTCCTATTATAAGAGTTTGTTCCGGCTTGTCCTTTGCTACAAAAATGATTGGGCCACCTTGCTGCACTTTATTTACTTTTGTTACTTGTTGCTCGTTACAATTTATCTTATCACAGAACTATCTGTTACCACTTATTTCAGTACTTGCAGAGAATACCTTGCTGAAAACCGCTTGTCATTTCCTTCTGCTCCTCGTTGGGTTCGACACTCTTACTTATCAAAAGGACTATGATAGATCCCCTATACTTGTGGAGCACGAGGCATTGGAGCTTGACTTGAAGACGCGAGAGTCCGAGCTTGCCGCGGCCCTTGAGAGCGCAAAGAATGCCAAGGCCAAAGCCCAAAAGGCCCTCCAGGAGATTGACGCGATGAAGAAGATAGCGGCGGGTAAGGCATTCTATATGCAAAGCAAGCATGTGAAAGTAAATTACCTGTTACTTACCCGAATCCGGAGCTCTCTAGGAGCATTCGAAGATTTGCCCCGCAGCGTGTCGGATGCCGCACAGTTTTACCAGGCCGAGGAGGGAAGCTCAACGGAGAAGCTGTTCTGGTCTTAGTATACTGGGACCGAACACCCGATGCCTCTGAGCGACCAGCTGAAGCAACTAGTCGAGCTGCACAAGGCGGCCGAACAGGCCATGAAGGGCTTTATAGTCCGGATGTGGCCTGGCGACGCCCTTCCCAATAGCTACTTTGGCCTAGTGAGGCGGCTTGTGGATGCCTGCCCATGGCTGGAGTCATCAAGCGGTCCGTCTGCATCGAAGGTGCACGCCGGCCTTTCGCCCGTGTGAAGGTGCAATGGGCCAAGCTGGACGCCGTGAAGCTGATTAAGGAAGGGCCGCCGGAGGGCAAGGAGCATCGCCACCCCGAGATGTACTATGAGGGTGTCCTGAAGGGTGCTCGTCTCGTGGCAGACGAGTGTACGAAAGATATAATATTCGAGTAAATTCGCTTGTGTAATCCTTTATTTATGAAAACTTGTTCATATGTGCTATGCAACGCTTGTTTGAATTTAAAATATTACCTTCTGTTTGGCTGTTTATCAAATCTGAGAGATGGCTAGTCGTCGGCTTCTGCCCCCACGCCACGAGTGCTGGGGTGTTCGGGATAAACCAGAGCACTCTTGTTCCCATTGTTGGGTCCTTCGAGGGAGGTGCTCAGCACAACGAACAAGGCAATCCGACTATAATGCGTTATCACTCTCACTTAGCCATAGAAATCTATAATTTTAAATTTCGGCGAAGCCCCTAGTATTCGGAAAGCCGAATTCGGGGCGCGATACACGCCTTAAGACGGACAGGGCCGACTCCTTGCTCTAAGCGGCATAAGCCTTTAGGGACTCAAAACCTCTTGAACAGTGACCAGTCTCTCGCCTTATCATGACAGTCAGTTTTAGCTTTCTCTACTGAGGTGCTTAGCCCAGCAGAACCGGGGCACAATCGTAGTAGTTCTCCCAGTGCTACCTTAGCCGATATAGCGGAACGTAAGGCACCAAAACATGGGAGCCGGGTAAACCCAAGTATTGACCAAAGACATGATTCGAAGATGATGCATATAATGCTATAAGTTCGGAGTGCTGCACTTGTGAAAGTGTTCGGACTTCGCACGCCGTGTTATGGGGTGCTTGAGCCCCTGGCGTATTGGCCGTACCAAAGTGTACGGGTGCTAAATGTCATGACTGAACATATATACATAAAAAGGAATGAATGGAGAATGCAATAATAGACTGAAGCTAAGAATTGTTTATTCGAAAAAGGTGCATTAAAAGAAGAACGATACAAATAGTGCGATAAGCAAGAGGTGGGACTATTTGACATGTCCCCTCCAGGGGCGAGCTGCAGGATAGTATTTAAGACAGGTATTTTGCTCGTTATAGAGACCACCTGGGAATTCCACAGTGTGACGTAGCTTTCTGCCTCCATGGTTGTTGTATCGTGTGTGCGGCAATTGTACTGCCGTACAGGTCTTCCGGAAGTAAAGTCCTGAAAGTAAGAAAAAATGGTAAAATCGGCAGCCCCTAGTGCGGTTGAGCCGCGTTTTTGGGGCGTGGCGTGGTCGTGCCCCTCCCCCTGTGGCCATGGTATTTTCAGAGCGTAATTATGTACGCGTAGCATGGATTTCGCTATTTCGCGAGGGCTGGGGTTGGGGCCGCATTGCTACGCTCGCTCGGAACATGCCAGGCGGTCCTGTTGTAGGTTACTCCGGGCGCGTTTGGCGGTGTCCGGACGTTTTATTGTCGGACTGGAGAATTGCCTTGAGAAACTGCTTTGGACTTCCGCTGCGAGGACCGCCGTGTGCTCCTCCGTTTGGAGAGAGCGCTCGGTGTTTCCATTGACTGTAATGACTCCCCGAGGTCCTGGCATCTTGAGCTTGAGGTATGCATAGTGCGGCACCACATTGAACTTTGCAAACGCGGTCCACCTGAGCAGTGCATGGTAGCCACCGCGGAACGGGACTATATCGAAGATTAACTCCTTGCTTCAGAAATTATCCAGGGATCTGAAGACCACTACAAGTGTGACTGAGGCTGTGCAATGGGCCTCTACACCTGGTATGACGCCCTTAAAGGTCGTTTTAGTGGGTTTAATCCTTGAGGGATCTATGCCCATTTTGCGCACTGTGTCCTGATAAAGCAGGTTCAGGCTACTACCGCCGTCCATAAGGACTCAAGTGAGGTGAAATCCGTCAATGATTGGGTCTAGAACCAATGCGGCAAATCCACCATGGCAGATACTAGTGGGGTGGTCCCTGCGATCGAAAGTGATCGGGCAGGAGGACCATGGGTTGAACTTTGGGGCGACTGTCTCCAACGCGTATACGTCCTTTAACGCACGCCTCCGCTCCCTCTTGGGGATGTGGGTTACGTATATCATGTTCACCGTCCGCACTTGTGGGGGGAAACCCTTCTATCCTCTGTTGTTCAGCGGCCGGGGCTCCTCCTCGTTGGCGCTCTATAGCCCCTTGTCTTTGTTTTCGGCATTTAATTTGCCGGCCTGCTTGAACACCCAACAATGCTTGTTGGTGTGGTTGGCTGGCTTGTCGGGGGTGCCATGTATCTGACACGAGCGATCGAGTATACGGTCCAAACTGGACGGGCCCAGAGTGCTTCTTTTGAATGGCTTTTTCCGCTGACCGGGCTTAGAGCCTCTGAATCCGGCATTAACTATTGTGTCCTCAGTATTGTCGTTGTTAATGCGGCGCTTGTGCTTGTTGTGACGTGACCTGCCATTGCTGTCCTTGGTATCCGAATTACCAGGGCTCTTTGACATGTTATTGCTGCGAGCCAGCCAGCTGTCTTCTCCCGCGCAAAAGCGGGTCATGAGTGTCGTGAGGGTTGTCATGGATTTCGGCTTTTCCTGTCCAAGGTGCCGGGTAAGCCACTTGTCGCGGATGTTATGCTTGAAAGCCGCTAGGGCCTCTGCATCTGGACAGTCGATGATTTGATTTTTCCTAATTAGGAACCGTGTCCAGAATTGTCTGGACGATTCCTCTGGCTGCTGAATTATGTGGCTCAAGTCATCGGCATCTGGTGGTCGCACATAAGTGCCCTGAAAGTTGTCGAGGAAAGAGGCTTCTAGATCTTCCCAACAGCCAATGGACTCTGCTGGCAAGCTATTGAGCCAATGCCGAGCTGGTCCTTTGAGTTTGAGTGGGAGGTATTTAATGGCGTGTAGATCATCACCGCGTGCCATGTGGATATGCAGGAGGAAATCCTCAATCCATACCGCAGGATCTGTTGTGCCGTCATATGATTCTATATGTACGGGTTTGAAACCCTCTGGGATTTGATGAGCCATTACTTCGTCTGTGAAGCATAAGGGGTCTGTGGCGCCTCTGTACTGGGCTATATCGCGACACAGCTCCAATGAGTCTTGCCCGCTGTGCTCGGCCCGGCCGGATTTACTTTTACTGTATCCGGCGTGACGATTATCGTCTCAAGTAGTGGCGCGCCCTCGTGATCCATAGATCGATCTTGCATGTTTTGCTTTGTCCCCCAATACGTCTCACAGGTCTGGCGTATTTCCCCATGCCTTTTTATTTGAATGGCGTCGGGGTGCAGGCTGAGCTTTTGGCTGGAATGCCTCTCTGTCGCGGCCACGAGGTGGCCGGTCAGCCGCGTCATATGCTTCTTCCTCCAGTCAGGGTAGCAACCTGCATTTTGGGTAACTCTTGGAGGGGCGGTCGAGTTTATATTCCTCGGTTGCCAGGACTTCAGTCCATTTGTCAGCTAACAGATCTTGATGAGCTTGAAGCTGGTGCTGCTTCTTCTTAAGCCTATTTGCCGTGGCTATAAGCCGGCGCTTGAAGCGCTCTTGTTCGACGGGATCCTCTAGCACGACGAATTCGTCATCGTCGAGGCTTGCCTCGTCTTCCGAGGGAGGCATGTAATTATCATCCTCCTCATCTGCCGCTCTCTCAGGAGGGCTGGCCTCTCCATCCTCATGCCCTAACTTGTGCTGGAGGGGATTATTGCCATCTTCGGCACTATCCGGAGTGTTATTATCTCCTATGCCGGTATGACCACGTTTGCTTTGGCGGGACTTAGAGCGGCGATGCTGACGTCGGCGCTTGGGTTGCTTCTTGGAGGGGTCATCCTCCGCTGTCTCGTCGCCATTGCCTTCTTTGGCTGTGTCCACCATGTATATATCATATGATGAGGTAGCTGTCTAGTGCCCTGAGGGCAGTGGTTCCTCTTCGTCTCCCGCATCGTCGTCCATACCGTCGATGTCTTCGGAGTCGAAGTCGAGCATGTCGGTTAAGTCGTCGACAGTGGCTACTAAGTGGGTGGTGGGTGGGCAGCGAATTTCTTCGTCATCCGCATCCCAATCCTGCCAGACATAGTTCGACCAGGATCCTCCTAACAAGGAGAGAGACCTTAATGAGTTCAGTATGTCGCCAAAGGGCGACTATTGAAAAATATCCACGTAGGTAAACTCCATGATCGGCGCCCAATCGGATTCGCTAGGAACGGGCGCAGGCGGTTCGGAGTCTATGGTCGGAGAAGGATCCGGCAGTTTGACAACACGGCTCTCATGCAGGGCAAGGTCGATGTTCGGCTCGATCGCCGCTGAGGATAAGGCCTCCAGGGCGGGGTCCATCCACCCGTCCATGGACGGCGCAACTGGCTCCGAATTGAGGGTCGGAGCGGCTGCCGGTGCGATCTCCTGAACAATGTGCGATGGTAGAGCTAAATCGTACTCATCATGACCGTGTGATGCACAAGGCAGGGGCTCGAATCCGTCGAAGATCAAGTCTCCACGGATATCGGCCGTGTAGTTTAAGCTTCCAAACCTGACTTGATGGCCAGGGGCGTAACTTTCGATCTACTCCAGATGGCCAAGCGAGTTGGCCCGCAATGCAAAGCCGCCGAACACAAAGATCTGTCCAGGGAGAAAAGTCTCACCTTGGACTGCATCGCTATCGATGATCGTAGGAGCCATCAAGCCTAACGGCGACGACACGGAAGAACTCTCAATGAAAGCACCAATGTCGGTGTCAAAACCGGCGGATCTCGGGTAGGGGGGTCCCGAACTGTGCGTCTAAGGCGGATGGTAATAGGAGGCAGGGGACACGATGTTTTACCCAGGTTCGGGCCCTCTTGATGGAGGTAAAACCCTACGTCCTGCTTGATTTATTCTTGATGATATGGGTATTACAAGAGTTGATATACCACGAGATCGGAGAGGCTAAACCCTAAAAGCTAGCCTATGGTATGATTGTATGTTGTCCTATGGACTAAAACCCTCCAGTTTATATAGACACCGGAGGGGGCTAGGGTTACACAAGGTCGGTTACAAAGGAGGAGATATACATATCCGTATTGCCTAGCTTGCCTTCCACGCCAAGTAGAGTCCCATCCGGACACGAGACGAAGTCTTCAATCTTGTATCTTCATAGTCCAATAGTCCGGCCAAAGGATATAGTCCGGCTGTCCGGAGACCCCTAATCCCGGACTCCCTCAGCGGCCCTTGCCAAGGTTGCCGACCTGGAGAAGATGCTTCAGGAGCTTGACCGCGCCGTTGCTCGGGAGCGGCACGGTATGTTGCTCTAAGCGCAGCACCTAGAAGAGTCCTTCTCCAGTAAGTGCTTTCTTTTGGTTTTGTTGTTGCCGGGTTTGGACTCCAACTTCTTGTTTTTGGTGGCTTCTCTTCTGACTTGCTTTTCTTTTTGACAGGGACCTTTCCAGAGATGAACCGGCTGGCGGAGGAGGCGGTCTGCTTTCAGCGCGACCCGCAAGGGGTCGTCGGTTCCGGGACTGACCCGCGGGTGGCCTGGACCTTCCCAGAGATCGTGGCCGCCGCCGAGGCCCGTCTGCGAGTCTCAAGCGAGCAGATGGGGCGGCTTTCTAGGGCCGGCACGGTGATGACGGCGGCCCTCTGGCCGGGCGCCGTCATGCCGAATAGCTTCACGTGGCTGGGACGGTGGTTGGAGGCGGGCCCGGATAGTCTTCAGGAGTGGTGGGTTTCTACCGCCTGTGCCGGCGCCGAGATGGCGCTCCGGTTCGCGATGTCTTGGCATCCGGACCTGGCGCTGGATGCACGGATGGCCCAGCGGGCCGGCTTGGAGAGCTAGCTGTAGGCGGAGGCTGGACGGATTGCCGCTCGGGCCAGCTGTATCGCCGGGTTCGCCTTCCACGATGAGTTCCACCCGGAGCGGGCGGAGGATGGCAGATTTGTGCCTGCTGACGACTACGGCCTGCTTCTGGATGACCCAGAGGTCAGCTCTGAAGAGACGGGTGTCTACCATGACGCGGACGCCGAGGAGGAGGATACCGGCACCTCGGCGGACCCGGGGGCTGCGCGATCCGGTAGCGGGGATGCCTGATTTTTTTCACATAGTAAAAATTTCCGTTAGGTAGCAGGTCCACCCACCCACTGGGGGTTAACTGGGTGTAATGAACTCTGGCCTTGGCTTGTTTACGAATTTATGATGTATGAGCGTTGTGAATGTTTGTGCCTTTGCTTTTCATTTTTTCGAGCCGTTTTTGTCACACCCTAGATAGTTCATGCATTAGAGTGCTTGCATCATGTTTAATTTATCAAAAACTTGGAAATGGGGATGACAGAACCTCCAGCACCCCCCTGAAACTAACTAGGGTTTACTAAAAATATTTTCAATGAACCTGAAATGCCCTTCTAAAATGTTCACCATATTTGCCTTGGTCCTAAACCTCTGACAAAAATGGTGCACAATTTTCTAGGTCATCCTAAGGTCACTGGATTAAATCATTAGTTATTTGAATTTGGGCATTTAAATGCTAATAAATATTTTAAATGCTCAAATAATTCTAAACTGAAATGTTCCATGTTGGATTTATTCCAAACAGTGGCCATGAGCAGTTTGGTGATTTTTCCAAGAGTTTAGATATTTTTAGAAATGCCACAAACTTGCAGAAATAAGATAAAATAGAATATATATAAAAAAGAGAAGATCTTACCTGGCCGCAGCCCACCTCCGGGCCCACCTGGCGGCCTAGCACTGTGCTGGCCCATGCCAGCCAGCTGCTTCTTCTTCGCCAGGCAGGCAGGAGGGACACCGCGACGCCGCCGAGCTCGCCATGGTGCCTGCTGCTTGTCGTTTCGCCCCTGGACGCTCTGATCGGCCTCCAGGTCGCCCGCTCAACCGCCTGGACACCTCACTCTCCCCCTGCTCCTCTCTCTCGCCTCTCCTCACCATGGCTGATGATGTCGCGCCCGCGCCACCATGAAACTCGCGTCCACCATTGTCCCCACGCCGCGCTGCCATGTCCAAGAGCTCCATCATCGTCTGCTTCATCGAGCTAGACGAGCCCCGAGCGCTCGCACGCTCTACTTTGTCTTCTTCGACCTCGTCTTCACCGAACGCCGCCGGACATCCCCTTCGCCGTCACCGCCGCACCAGCTCGTCCCTGACCTCGCCGTCTGCCTTGTTGTGACTGCCGTGAGACCTGCTACCTCCTCCTCCTCCTCTCTGTTTGCCTTCTCAAGCACCGAAGCGACCGCACCAAGCTCGGCTGCACCCGCCGCCGCCACCGCACGTCGTCGTCGTGGCCACAACCATGTTGGCTCGAAACCGAGCACGCCATCGTCTTCACCGCACTCGCAGGAGCCCGTAGCAGCACTCCACACACCTCCCCGTGCCTCCTAGCGACGAGTTCGAGCTCGTCCGAGCTCCGGCCACCGCCAAACTCGTCGCCGGCGTTGTTTCCGGCGACCACGAGCCCAACCACTAGCACCACTCGACGCGGCTTGCTCCCAGCTACGCGTAGGTGGCCTCCACCGTCCATTTGGTCGTCGGAGTGCGAATCCCGCGCTGCCCAGCCGCGTTTGGCCTCGCCGGTAGCTAAACGCCGGCGAGTTTGACCCCGCTGACCGAGTTTGACCCTGGGTGGACCCAGTTTGACCCCCTGGGTCTATGACAAGTGGGACCCGTCTGCTAATTAAGTTAGGATTAGGACTAACTAAAAAATAGTTAGACTAATGACACTGACATGCGGGACCCATTGGTCAGGTTTGACCTGGACCGTCCCCGTTGACTGCTGACGTCACCCTGACGCAATGCTGGCATAGTAAATCATTTACTGAATTATTCTTATACATGAAATTCCAGAAAAATGTTTTAAACTTCAAAAATTCATAGAAATTAATCTATAACTCCAAATGCAAAGATTTATACACGAAAAATGATTAGAAAAATCCAATATGTCCATCTGTAATGGTTTCATGCATTTTAGAACACTTTAACCTTGCTGTTTAAGTGAAACAAACTAATGCAATAATATGACTTCATATCATGAGCTTTCATATGAATCTTGATTCAAATGGACTCAAACCAACCTGTTTTACAATGTATTAGCCAAAACACACCCATATTGCCATGTCATAGAATGCATCATATTGTTGCATATTTCCATGTGATGATTGTGTTCTATTGTGTTTTTCGTGGTAGGTTCTGCCTCTGAGGATACCTACGAATATCCGACTGAAGGGCAGTACCCTACTACCACTCCATCAGGCAAGCAGCCCCATTGATCATATCGATACAATCCCATGTTCTTGCTCCTGCTCTCATTACTGCATTTAAGACAACAATGTTTCAAACTGCTGTGTGCTGCGGTAGTTGAAGCCATTTCCTCTGCATGACTTGTCATTGCCACGGTAAGTAGATGAAACCCACTAGCATGTGTAGGAGTTGATTGAGCCATGTCTATGTTTCCTAGCTTGCTATGCCTGCTATGCTTAGAGTCGTGTCAAGTCTGGTTCATCTGGGAGATGGGCTAGAGTGAAATGATTATGTCGGTAATGTGAGTGATGTGTTGAACACGATTTGCTAAAGGTATCGATGAGAGGCCATGTAGGAGTACATGGTGGGTTCTTTCATTGGAACCGTCCTTAAGCACCGAGATCTGTATGTGTGATTTAAGAACCAGCTACTACCATGCATTGGGCCCGAAACCAATGGACCCTCTCGGCTTCTTAACCACCCTAGTCCTCTGTCCAGGAGTTGCAACTAGTTTCTGGTGTTTATAGGATAAGTGTTGGCGGCCGTGCGTAGCGCTGACCCTAGGGGTGGGCTATGACGCGGTAGATACACCATGGCTGTGGGGACCCCGATTTCAAGTCACATCGATCTAGCCGGTAACACCTCATATCACTTTGCGGCCTCACGCATGGTATCCCCACGGGTCTCGCCTTATCCTGGCCCGGGACCGTTTGCGCCTTTTGGCTCACGTATATGATTGTGTCGCTAGCATCCATATGACAGAGAACCCGGGCCGACATGGCTAGTCGTGAACCCAAAGAGGCACTAACCTATGGGGACAGGCATACATGATTCACATCGAGCGTGTCGGTCAGCAACGTGTGAATCCGGGCTGTAGCACTGGGCTAACAGGACTCCAGGGAAACCGGGCTGTAGCAGGCTAGGCAGGACTCCGGATGTCACCGCGTGACATTTCCCCGAAAGGACAGACACATGAATGAAGTGAAACACATGCCGGCCAGTCAAGTGTCCTGAGCAGTAGTGCTGGGCTAGCAGGACTCCGGTGAACCGGGCTATAGCGAACTACTATGGCTCAAGGAAGCACTAGACTACATTTCCCCATAAGGGAGACTGCTAAGGATAAACAACTAGATTTTCCAATCCCACACATAGCAATTCACGTCACACGTACGCATAACATGCAAGTATGTGTTGTACAACATGGCATCACAACATAACGCAAACTCATATAGATAAAGGCTCAGAAGAGCTACATAGCATTAAATACAAACAGGGGTCACATGACCCATCATTCAGAGCATACAAGCAACGGAAGCATTACATGTCTGAGTACAGACAACTACAAAAGAAAAAGGCTGAGAATCCTGACTATCTACAAGACCCTCCGAAGGTACAAGATCGTAGCTGAGGTAAAGGTAACAAGCTACTCGTCGAAGCCCAAGCGGTACTACTAGTGAGACAGCTGTCTCACCTGCAAAACATAAATAAAGCAAACGTGAGTACAAAAGTACTCAGGAAGACTTACATTAGATCCTATCATACATGCATTTGTATCAAGAAGGTAATGTGGGTTTAGTTGCAGCAAGCCAGCTTTGACTCAGTGGCTATCCTGTTCTATGACAACGAGAAACTTCTTTGAGATGAGGCAGCGCACACGAGTCCACTAATCACCACATCAATACACTACTATGGATTCATCCTCGTCTCCTAACGAGAAGGCCATCCATAGCACTCACACTTGTCTTGAGCATTTTAGAGTATCCACTTAAAGTTGTCTATGTACCACGTAAGCATCCAAGAAGTCCATAACCGAGGACACGGCTATTCGAATAGATCATGATAACCCTGCAGGGGTGTACTTCTTCACACATGCTCTCACCATTTATCACCATATACACGTCATGTATATCGGCAACCTTCAAGCGGGAGCCTGGCGAGGGTGTTGGCCACGACCTGACTAACCACACAAGACTCTAGTCCAGGTTTATCGCCTATTCGGGTTCCATCCGCAAGGAGATCCGGCCGGGGTTTCGCTCACGGCCCCAAACGATGTGTACAGGGTTCCCGAGCCCACCATCCGGGTGCCACTCGGTACACTGGGCCACGTGTGCCTAGTATGTCCCAATTCCACCCTGCCGGGAGCCACTCGGTAGAAAAATAGCACTACCTAAAAACTCCAGAAACTATTTGCAACTCCTGGATAGAGATGAAGGCGGTTAATAAGTCGATCAATGACTACGAAGATAGCATTATTCCCTTTCTTGGTCCTGGGAAAGCCGGTGATGAAGTCCATACCAACTTTATTCCATTTCCACTCAGGAATAGCTAAAGGTTGAAGGGTGCCAGCAGGTCTTTGATGTTCTGCCTTAACGCGACGACAAACATCGCAGTTAGCAATAAACTGAGCAATTTCTCTCTTCATCCTAGTCCACCAGAACCTCTGGCGTAGGTCCTGATACATCTTAGTACTACCAGGATGAATCGTGAGAGGAGATTTATGCGCCTCCTTAAGGATTAATTGTCGAAGATGTTGATTCTTGGGAACCACCAAGCGACTCTCAAAGAAAAGAACACCACGATCATCTATAGAGAAACTACCACCAACTCCCTTGTTAATGTTTTTCTTGATCCAGGAAATTCCCGTATCCTGCTATTGAGCAGAAATGATTTGATCCACAATAGTAGGTTTCACCACCAAGGTAGAAAGGAATCCATGAGGAGCAATGTGAATATTAAGCTTACAGAATTCCTCATGGAGAAGTGGTTTGCCCTGCTGCAACATAAGATTGTTGCAGTAGGACTTACGACTTAGCGCATCAGCCATGACATTCCCCTTGCCTGGGGTGTAGGTAATCCCTAAGTCGTAATCTGAGGTCAACTCCAGTCAACGTTCAAATCTGGTTGGGTGAAGATATACTTGAGACTCTGGTGGTCGGTGTAAATCTTGCAACGTTTACCAAGAAGGTAACGTCGCCAAGTCTTAAGTGCATAGACTACGGCTGCAAGCTCTAGATCATGTGTAGGATAATTCTCCTCATGTGGATGCAACTATCGAGATGCATAGGCAATCACATGGCGATCTTGCATAAGAATGCAACCTAGTCCCTGTCGTGAGGCGTCGCAGTAGATAACAAAGTCTTTAGTGAAATCCGGTGGCACAAGTATGGGAGCAGAAGTCAGGCGTCTTTTTAGTTCCTGAAAACTGTGCTCACATTGTGGGGACCACTCAAACTTTTTATCTTTCTTGAGAAGTTCCGTGAGAGGTTTGGCCACT
This sequence comes from Triticum dicoccoides, assembly GCF_002162155.2. NCBI lineage: Eukaryota > Viridiplantae > Streptophyta > Magnoliopsida > Poales > Poaceae > Triticum > Triticum dicoccoides. The sequence continues at coordinate 118,873,053 of NC_041384.1, read as the reverse complement.
TTGGAGAAGTTCTCAACAAAGCGGCGACAATAACTGGCTAGGCCAACGAAACTCCTAACTTGCTTAACTGTTTTAGGCGGAGTCCAATCAAGAACGGCCTGAACTCTCTCGGGATTAACGGCAATGCCCTTGCCAGAGATCACGTGGCCGAGATAGGTCACTTCTGGCAACCAAAATTCGCACTTGGATAACTTGGCATAAAGGCGGTGCTCTCTGAGTTTTTCTAGCAAAGGTCTAAGATGTTCGGCATGCTCTTCCTTGTTCTTCGAGTAAATAAGGATATCATCAAGGTAAACCATGACAAACCTATCTAAGTACTCCATGAAGATTGAGTTCATCAAGAGGGAGAACGTAGCTGGAGCATTGGTTAGACCAAAGGACATGACGGTGTACTCGTACTGACCATAACGAGTGACAAAAGCCGTCTTAGCAATGTCCCCATTTCTGATCTTGATTTGGTGGTAGCCTAACCTCAAATCCATCTTTGAAAAGACTGAGGATCCAACGAGCTGATCATACAAATCGTTGATCCTGGGGAGCGGATACTTGTTCTTTATCATGACCAAATTAATGGGACGATAATCTACAACCATCCGGTCCGTACCATCCTTATTCTTGATGAAGAGGACGTGGCAAGCCCAGGGAGAAGAACTAGGACGGATGAAACCCTTTTGCAAGGATTCATCGAGTTGTTTCTTAAGCTCAGCTAGTTCTAAGGGTGCCATCTTGTAAGGTCTCCTAGAGATTGGAGTGGTTCCTGGAATAAGATCTATGACAAACTCTACATCTCTGTTAGGTGGAATACCTGGCAGTTCCACTGGAAAGACATCCGGAAAGTCACGGACTACCGAGATATCTTCAAGTTCTGGAAGAGGGTTGGTGTCGGTGTCAAAACCGGCGGATCTCGGGTAGGGGGTCCCGAACTGTGCGTCTAGGCCGGATGGTAACAGGAGGCAGGGAACACGATGTTTTACCCAGGTTCGGGCCCTCTTGATGGAGGTAAAACCCTATGGCCTCCTTGATTAATATTGATGATATGGGTAGTACAAGAGTAGATCTACCACGAGATCAAGGAGGCTAAACCCTAGAAGCTAGCCTATGGTATGATTGTTGTATATGGAGTTGATTGCCTACGGACTACAACCCTCCGGTTTATATAGACACCGGATAGGGTTAGGGTTACATAGAGTCGGTTACAATGGTAGGAGATCTTGAATATCCACATCGCCAAGCTTGCCTTCCACGCCAAGGAAAGTCCCATTCGGACACGGGACGAAGTCTTCAATCTTGTATCTTCATAGTCCAGGAGTCTGGCTGAAGGTATAGTCCGGCTACCCGAACACCCCCTAATCCAGGACTCCCTCAGTAGCCCCTGAACCAGGCTTCAATGAAGACGAGTCCGGCGCACAAATTGTCTTCGGCATTGCAAGGCGGGTTCCTCCTCCAAGTCCTTCATAGAAGATTGTAAACACCAAGTGTAGTGTCCGGCTCTGCAAAATAAGCTTCCACATATTGCCATAGAGAGAATAATATTAACACAAATCAAATCTGCTGACGTATTCCGCAGTGCATCATCACACTACAGCCAAGTCCTTCACTCAAATCGTTTTCACTTTTCCACCTCAGCATGTTTTGTGAGGTGGTTTCCTTGGCACGTCTTGTCAAAGCAGAGATCGTGTACCCCCCTTTTACGGGATTCTCATCAATACAGACGTGGGTAACACAACCGCGCCACTTATCACGGTGCTTGGGAGGCAAGCGAGTTTTACCAGGAAGGTGGGGACGCACAACCGCATCCGCCCATATAAGGGGACAAGGATCCACCTTTTTACCTATGCCTTCTTCCTCCTTTGCCTATGCATCTCCTGCGCACCCGAGCTCCAGCGCCCAAGCCTGCACTTCCCACCTCAACCTTCTCCAGCAATGTCCGGAGCGGGAGGCAAGTGGATGGTCTCCTCCGCCACGGAGGGCCAAGTCAAGAAGCTAAGGAAGGTCGGATACCTGTCCAAGGACATCGCGCACCGGCTTCCCGAAAAGGGGCAGCTTCTCCCCACCCCAAGGCCCCATGAGAGGGTAGTATTTCTCCCCCACTTCCTCCGCGGACTGGGTTTTCCACTCCACCCATTTGTCCAGGGGCTCATGTTCTACTACGTCCTGGATTTCCACGATCTGGCTCCGAACTTCATCCTCAACATCTCGGTGTTTATCATCGTGTGCGAGGCTGTTCTCCGCGTCCGCCCTCATTTCGGCCTCTGGCTAAAGACTTTCAACGTCAAGCCCAAGGTGGTGCACGGCAGCCAGGCGGAGTGCGGAGGAGCCATGGTGGGCAAGATGGCCAACGTCCTATGGTTCGATGGCTCTTTCATGGAGACCCCAAAGGGATGTCAATCCAGGTGGTTTTATATCACCGAGCCACGCGATCCGAAATGGACCGCAGCCCCCGAGTTCCGATCCGGACCCCCACGCAGGTTATGTCCTGGAAAGAGACGGGCCTGTCATGGGGTGACGAAAAAGAGGTGACCGGATTGCAAACATGCATCCAGTCCCTGGTGAACAAGCCAGTCCGGCTTGTTAATGTAATCCAGGTTAAGCTCGTCCGCCGGATCCTCCCGTGCCAACAACGGGATTTTAATCTGTGGGAGTTTGACCCGGCGCAGCATCAAACCCTCAGCAGGCTCTTCGACACGACGTACGAAGATGCCTGGAAGATGCTATTCAAGGGCGCCGATGCTCCCGCCTCCGCTTCCAAGGACCGCGGATACAGCTCGCAGCATCACGCTCACGAGGTAAGCCATCTACTCCTTTTATAGGATGTTAAGCTTTTTTCATAGTTTGACTCTATGCGGGATCTAAACTCCCTTACCTTTGACAGGCTTGGCGGGCGATGTCCGGACCGATTAACTATCCGGCTCCGCTTCCCGAAGACCCAGCCCCAGCTCTACTAGTGAAGCTGCTGGTTCCGGCGCCTTATGTGGTGCCGGAGAAGAAGGCCAAGAAGAAGAAGATCACGGGGACTCGAAAGAGTGCCCGCAACGTGGTGGTGTCGGACTCGTCATCTGACGAGTCCGAGATGCCCTCCTCCCGCGAAAACGAGGAGGAAGAAGAGAACTCTCCCCCCAGCGGAGGGAGGAGAGAAGAGGAAGGCCGCTCCAACGGGGGAGGCCAAGGGGTCTAGGAAAAGGAAGACCCCTCCGCCGGACTACGCCCCCAACGCCGAAGAGGGCAAAGAGGAGTGGCCAAACAGGGCCAGGCGTCCGGCGAAATCGTAAGTTTGGATATCAGAGTAACTCATGATGTTCCTTTGTTGCACAGCTTTCCCTAATGTCGAATGTAATTATGCAGTCCGCCCTGGGCTGAATTCGACGAATCGTCGGGCGGCTCCCTGGACTCATCGGATGTGAACTCAGTTCCGGCCGCTGTCTCCCCCGGCACTGCAGACGACGCCGAAGTGGCGTCGCGACAAGCTCCGGGGCAGGAGGAGGTGGTCCCGGAGGAGCCGCAAGGCAACCTCCCGGACTCCAGGCGTGAAGGGGATAAGGCTCCCCAGGGCTCTCAGTCCGGCTTTGTGCCGGACACCACGCCAGAATCTTCCACAGCTCCGGACCGCGGTAGGTGAACTCCTTCCAAGAGGAGCAAGCCTTCTGAGCCGGCGGCCTCTGTCCAACCGGAGGTGCCGGACAATCTTCTGGAGGTGCTTGACGACGCCTCCATCGACGAGGGGCACCGTACTATTATGAGTACGGTGATCCAGAAGGTTTAGTCCGCCAAGAGCGGACTGACTGAAGCTTGCGCTAGCCTTCTAACAGGCTTCGAGGTAAGTAAAAATATGTAAAAATATTACCGCATAGACAGTAGCTCCTGATGCTCTGTTTGGCGTTCGGAAAGAAAAGCCGAATAGAGGATCTATTAAATTTCGCAGGAGTCTAAAAAACAGTCAATATGCGTATGCAGGCTTCGCTGCTATCCACCGCCGCACTGACTGCGGAGGTGGGTGTCCTGAAGCAGGACCTCGAGCGGACCGAGCAAGAGCTCGGCCTTGCCAAGCGGCGGCTCGAGGAGGAAGAAGGTAAGAAATACCTTACAGAAAAAGTGCCTATGAAAAGGCTTGATTGCAAAAAGAGTAACAGGATTGTACTGCTTATTGTAGGGGCCACGACTGATGTGGCGACCCTTAAGCAGGCGCTGTCTGAGGCCGAAAATAAAACGGCCGCGGAGCGCACCGAGCGAGACAGACTTGGGGCTCAGGTCAGCGAGGTGCAGCAAGAGCTTCAGGCTCTCATGAAAAAACATGAGAGTTTGGAGCTGGAGTCGAAGGCGCAAGCATCCGAGCTTGCAACGGCCCTAGAGGCTGCCAAGTCTGCCAAGGACGAAGCCCAAAAGGCCCTCCAAGAGTTGGAGGAGATGAGGAAGATAGCAGCGGGTAAGGTATTCTTTATGCAAAGCAGAAATATAAAAGTGAACTACCTGTTACTTACCCGAATCCGGAGCTCTCCAGGGGCATTTGCAGATCTTCCCCGCAGCGTATCTGACGCCGCCGCATTCTACTGAGCCGAAGAGGGTAGCTCGACGGAGAAGGTGTTCTGGTCTCAGTATTCTGAGGTCGGACACCCTGTGCCCTTGAGCGACCAGCTGAAACAGCTGGTCGAGCTCCACAAGGCGGCCGAGCAGGCCATGAAGGGCTTCATAGTTCAGCTGTGGCCCGGAGAGGCCCTACCTGGGGGCTATTTTGGGCTGGTGCGGCAGCTGGTGGAGGCCTGTCCGAGGCTCGAGGTCATCAAGCGCTCCGTCTGCATCGAAGGTGCCCGTCGGGCCCTTGCCCGTGCAAAGGTGCACTGGGGTAAGCTAGACGGTGAGAAGCTTGTGAAGGACGGGCCGCCGCCGGGGAAGGAGCATCGCAAGCCCGAGAACTGCTACAAGGATGTTCTTGCAGGTGCCCGCCTTGTGGCGGATGAATGTACCAAGGATGTGATTTTTGAATGAACTCGCTCGTGTTTATCCTGTGCGCTGAAAACTTGTTCATATGCGCTAAGCAATGCTTATTGAATTTAAAATATTACTTTCTGTGCGGCTGTTTATCAAAAATTGAGAGATGGCCAGTCGTTGGCTTCTGCCCCCATGCCACTAGTGCTGGGGTGTTCGGGATAAACCTGAGCGCTCTTTTTCCCATAGTTGGGTCCTTCGAGGGAGGCGCTCAGCATAACGAACCAGGCAATCGGACTATAATGCTTGAACACTCTCAGTTAGCCATAGAACTCTATAAGTTTAAATTTCGGTGAAGCCCCTAGTTCGGAAGACCGAGTTCAGGGCGCTATCCACGCCTTGGCCGGACAAAGCTAGCTCATCGCTCGAAGCGGCATAAGCCTTTAGGGACTCGAAAAACCTCTCGAACAGTGACCGGTCTCTCGCCACATCATGACAGTCAGTTTTAGCTTTCTCCACTGAGGTGCTTAACCCAGCTGAACCGGGGCACAATCGCAGTGGTTCTCCTAGTGCTACCTTAGCCGATAGAGAGGAACGTAAGGCACCAAAACATAGGAGCCGGGCAAACCCAACTATTGACCCAAATCATGATTCGGAGCCGATGCATATAGTGCTATAAGTTCGGGGTGCCGCACTTGTGAAAGTGTACGGACTTCTCACGCCGTTATGAGGGGTACTGAAGCCCCTGGCGTGTTTGCCGTACCATGGTGTACGGGTGCAATCATGTCATTTAATAAACATAAATGTGAAAAGAAGATAATGCAAAAAATAGACAAGAAGCTAAGCATTGTTCATAGAGAGGCTATTTATCAAAGCCGAACGATACAAATAGTGCGGTAAGCAAAAGATATTGGGCTATTTAGTATGTCTTGACTAGGGGCAGGCCGCGGAATTGTATTTAAAACAAGTATACCGCTTGTAACAGAGACCACCTGGGAGTTCCATAGTGCGGCATGGCTTGTCTGCCTCCCTGGAGCTTGCATCGTTTGTGCGGCAGTCGAATTGCCGAACAGGCCGTCCGAAGTATGGAGTCCTGAAAGTAAGAAAAAAAAAGAATCCGGCAGCCCCTACTACGTTTTAAGCCGTATTTTGGGCATGCCGTTATTGTGCCCCTTCCCATGTTCCCATGGTATTTCAAGGGCGTAGTTATGTACGCGAGGTACTGGTTTCGTTATGTCACAAGAGCTGGGGTTGGGGCCGCATTGCTACGCTTGCTCAGAGTATGCCAGGCGGTCCTGCTGTGGGTTACTCCGGGCGCGCTTGGCAGTGTCTGGCTTTTTGATGGCCGGATTGGAGAATTGCCTGAGAAGGCTACTTTGTACCTCCGCTGCGAGAGCCGCCATGTGCTCCTCCGTACGGAGGGAGCGTTCGGTGTTTCCGTTGACCGTGATTACTCCTCGAGGGCCTGGCATCTTGAGCTTGAGATATGCGTAGTGCGGCACCGCATTGAACTTTGCGAATGCGGTTCGTCCGAGCAGGGCGTGATAGCCGCTGCAAAACGGGACTATATCAAAGATAAATTCTTCGCTTCGGAAATTGTCCGGAGATCCGAAGACCACGTCAAGTGTTACTGAGCCTGTACAGTTGGCTTCTACACCTAGTATAACGCCTTTAAAGGTCATTTTTGTGGGCTTAATCCTTGAGGGATCTATGCCCATTTTTCGCACTGTATCCTGATAAAGCAGGTTCAGGCTACTGCCGCCGTCCATGAGGACTCTTGTGAGATGAAATCCGTCGATGATTGGGTCGAGAACAAATGCGGCGAAGCCGCCATGAGGGATGCTAGTGGGATGGTCCCTTCAATCAAAAGTGATCGGGCAGGAGGACCATGGGTTGAACTTTAGGGCGACTGGCTCCATCGCGTATACGTCCCGTAGCGCACGCTTCCGCTCCCGCTTGGGAATGTGGTTTGCGTATATCATGTTCACCGTCCGCACTTGTGGGGTAAAGCCCTTCTGTCCATTGTTGTTCGGCGGCTTGGGCTCCTCCTCGTCGTCACTGTGCAGCCCCTTGTCTCTGTTTTTGGCCCTTAACTTGCCTGCCTGCTTGAACACCCAACAATCCCTGTTAGTGTGATTGGCTGGCCTTTCGGGGGTGCCATGTATCTGGCACAAGCGATCGATTATTCTGTCCAAACTGGACGGGCCCTGAGTATTCTTTTTGAATGGCTTTTTCCGCTGACCGGATTTATAGCCTTTGAATCCGGCATTGACTGCCGTGTCTTCATTGCTGTCGCTGCTAATGCGGCGTTTTTGCTTATTCCGACGTGTCCTGCCACTTTTGTCCTTGGTATCCGAATTACCAGGGTTCTTTGATAAGTTGTTACTGCGAGCTAGCCAGTTGTCTTCTCCCGCACAAAAGCGGGTCATGAGTGTCGTGAGGGCTGCCATGGATTTCGGCTTTTCCTGTCCCAGGTGCCGGGCAAGCCACTCGTCGCGGATGTTACGTTTGAAGGCTGCTAGGGCCTCTGCATCTGGACAGTCGACTATCTGGTTTTTCTTTGTTAGGAACCGTGTCCAGAATTGTCTGGCCGATTCCTCTGGCTGCTGAATTATGTGGCTTAAGTCGTCGGCATCCGGTGGTCGCACGTAAGTGCCCTGGAAGTTGTCGAGGAAAGCGGCTTCTAGGTCCTCCCAAGAACCGATTGAGTCTACTGGCAAGTTGTTAAGCCAATGTCGGGCCGGTCCTTTAAGTTTGAGCGAGGTATTTGATGGTGTGTAGATCATCGTCGCGTGCCATGTGGATGTGAAGGAGATAATCCTCGATCCATACCGCCGGATCTGTTGTGCCATCGTATGATTCGATATTTATGGGTTTGAAACCCTCTGGGATATTATGATCCATTACTTCATTCGTGAAGCATAGCGGGTGTGCGGCGCCTCTGTACTGGGCTATATCACGACGCAGCTCGGAAGAGCTATGTCTGTTGTGTTCGGCCCGGCCGGATTTGTTGTATCCGGAGTGAAGATCATTGTCACATGCCGTAGGGCGCCTGCGCGATCCGTAGATCGATCTTGTTTGTCTTGCCTTATCCTCCAGTATGTCTCGCTGGTCTGGCGCATTTTCCCGTGCCTTAGTTGAGCGGCGTCGGGGCATGGCTTGGGTGGAGGGCCGAGAGGCCTCTCTGTCACGTCCACGAGGTGGCCGGTCTGCCATGTCATGCGCTGGTGATGTAGGTGCTTCCTCCTCTGATCGGGGTAGAGGCCTGCGCTTCAGGTAACTCTTGGAGGGGCGTTCGAGTTCATACTCTTTGGCCGCAAGGACTTCAGTCCATCTGTCAGCTAGCAAATCTTGGGCAGCTCTAAGCTATTGCTGCTTTTTCTTGAGGCTGCTTGCCGTGGCTAAAAGCCTGCATTTAAAACGCTCTTGTTTGGCGGGGTCTGATGGTATGAGGAATTCGTCGTCACCGAGGCTTGCCTCGTCTTCGGAGGGAGGCGTATAGTTATCATCCTCGACCTCTCGGTCTATCGCTCTCTCATGAGGGCTGGCTTCTCCATCTTCCTGTGCCGAATCTTGCTGAGGTGGGTGTTCTTCGGCGCTATTCGGGGTAGTATTATCTCCCGTGCCGGAATCACCATTTTTGCTTTGGCGGGATTTAGAGCGGCGCCGCTGACGCCGACGCTTTGGCTATTTCTTGGGAGCGTCATCCGCCACTGTTCCATCGCCATCTCTATCTTTTGGAGTATCCACCATATATATGTCATATGACGAGGTGGCCTTCCAGCGCCCTACAGGTGCTGGTTCCTGTTCGTCTCCTACATTGTCGTCCATGCCATCGATGTCTTCAGAGCCGAAGTCAAGCATGTCGGTTAAATCGTCGACGGTGGCTACAATGTGGGTGGTGGGTGGGCTTTGAATTTCCTCATCGTCCATATCCCACCCTCGCTGACCGTAGTCCAGCCAGGGCTCTCCTGATAAAGAGAGAGACTTAAGAGAATTCAGGATGTCGCCAAAAGGCGAATGCTGAAAGATGTCTGCGGCGGTGAACTCCATTATCGGCGCCCAATCGGATTCGATTGGCAGGGGCGCGGGGGGTTCGGAGTCCAGGGAGGAGTCCGGATCCTCGGAGTCACGCGTCGTGCAGAGTGCGGGGCTAGCGTTCGGCTCGATCGCTTTTGGGATCGCAGCCCCCGAGGTGACGTCCAACCGCTCATCCTCGATTGGCGCAATAGGCTCCGAGTTAGGGGTCGGAACCGATGCGTGTGCGACCTCCAGGACACTGTCCGGGGGTAGAGCTAGATCATGTCCCTCGAGATAGTGTGGAGCGCTTGGCCGTGGCTCAAACCCGTCGAAGATCAAGTCTCCGCGGATGTCAGCCGTGTAGTTTAAGCTTCCAAACCTGACTTGATGGCCAGGGGCGTATCTTTTGATCTGCTCCAGGTGGTCGAGCGAATTGGCCCGCAGAGCGAAGCCACCGAAGACGAAGATCTATCCGGGGAGAAAAGTCTCACCCTGGACCGCATCGTTGTTGATGATCAAAGGAGTCATCGGGCCTAAAGGCGACGACACAGAGGAACTCTCAATGAAAGCACCAATGTCGGTGTCAAAACCGGCGGATCTCGGGTAGGGGGTCCCGAAATGTGCATCTAGGCCGGATGGTAATAGGAGGCAGGGAACACGATGTTTTACCCAGGTTTGGGCCCTCTTGATGGAGGTAAAACCCTACGTCCTGCTTGATTAATATTGATGATATGGGTAGTACAAGAGTAGATCTACCACGAGATCAAGGAGGCTAAACCCTAGAAGCTAGCCTATGGTATGATTGTTGTATATGGAGTTGATTGCCTACGGACTACCACCCTCTGGTTTATATAGACACCGGATAGGGTTAGGGTTACATAGAGTCGGTTACAATGGTAGGAGATCTTGAAGATCCGCATCGCCAAGCTTGCCTTCCACGCCAAGGAAAGCCCATCCGGACACAGGACGAAGTCTTCAATCTTGTATCTTCATAGTCCAGGAGTCCGGCTGAAGGTATAGTCCGGCTACCCGAACACCCCCTAATCTAGGACTCCCTCAGTTAGCATTAAGAGAATAGAGCTGGCGCCTTGCAATTCTAGTGGAGACGGTGACTATCTTGTCAGATGGGTGTGTAAACTGAACAGACCTAGTGTAACAATCAATCTTGGAATAATGAGCTTTCAACCAGTCCATACCCAAGATGATGTTAATATCCATAAACTTGAGGGCTATAAGTGAAGCAAGGAATACAAGTCTGTCAACAAGGATTTCATTACCATGGCTTATTCTGGTGGTTTTCCATCTAGACCCTAGAGTTTGGATTTCAAGTGGAGTTGGCATATCACAAAATGACATGTCGTGCAAACGAGCATAGCCTTCAGAGATGAAGGAGTGAGATGCTCCGGTATCAAATAGAAGCGAAGCTAGATGACAGTTGACAAGGAGTGTATCAAGAACGACATCCGGATCATCATGAGCGTCTTTAGCTGAGACGTGATGCACACATCTACGTTCAGTGGGAGCTGACTAGACACTAATCATCTTGCGTGATGGCTTACCATGGCCAACAGACTTCTCAGGCTGGGGTGGAGCATAGTTGGTTTGAGAGCAGTCACGTGCATAGTGTCCTGGCTCTCCGCATGTGAAGCAAGTCCCTGAGGTAGGACGTGGACCCGCATTGACAAGCGGTCTACCGATAGGCCTAGGTGGAGCATACGGTTGAACTGGGTGAGGCGCCCCATAAGAAGGCCTTGGTGTATAACCGGGTGGAAGAGCGGAGTTCGGAACCCAAATCCGGCGCTTCTGCGAAGTAGAACCGGAAGAAGAACCCAAACCACGGGTGTGCTTATGAGACTCCTCGTAAGTGAGTTGAGCTGTCTCTGCATTAATGGCCTTGTCCACAAGAGCCTGGAATGTATTGCAATGATGCAAGTGGAGATCACGACGCAACTTGGGGTTGAGACCCTTCCGGAACCTAGCCTGCTTCTTGGCGTTCGTGGACACCTCTTCTATAGCATAGCGGGCAAGGTTCTCAAACTATCTACTGTAAGCATCAACAGCCATCTTATCCTGGGTGAAACTACAGAACTCTTCTCTCTTGCGGTCCATGAGAGCCTGAGGAATGTGATGCTCGCGAAAAGCCTCGGTGAAATCTCTCCAGGTGGTTATCTAGCCAGCTGGAACCATAGCCTCATAGTTCTGCCACCAAATACTAGCAGGACCTTCCAGATGATAAGCAACATAGGTGACCTTGTCACTTTCAGCTACGTTCGCAGAATGCAGCTTGTGTGTGATACTACGGAGCCAGTCATCTGCATCGAGTGGCTCAATGGAATGATGGAAGGTAGGTGGTTTCAGACAAATGAAATCATAGATGGACGCTGACTCTTTGTGCTGATGGGAGGTGTTCTCCTCAATACGTGCTAACAAGCGGTTAGACTCTCGCTTGTTCTTCTCCATCTCTAACATGAACTCTGCCAACGAAGGCTGGTCGGGAGGATCCTCATCCCTACCATCTTCGTGGTTCCGGCTATGAGCAACATAACTTCGGTTAACTGACGACATCCTGAAGAACCAACCAAGGAAACAAGGATGGATTCAACATCATCATAAGGATGTAGAATATAGTACGAGGAAAATACTATCTCTTGAACTCCTAGGACAAATCCGGCAACATAACGGCAGTAAAATGCTCAAAATGAGACATTCTGCAAAAGACGGGGTAGCACCATACTCAACATCATCACTCAAGGTTCTATGATATTACTAAACAGGCTACCTCGGAGGTACTCGAACTGGGATATCACTCTGATCAACCAAACCTTAGAGACTACGGGGTAGTAACACGTGATCCTGATAGACGGAAGAGAAAGCCTAGTTCCTTAACCTCGTAGGAAAGATAGGACGACTCAGATCAGAAGGCATGAGGTATAAGGAGTAAAAGAGCCTTACGTTCCCTTCCACAATCAATTCCCCTATATAGCTAAAGAATTTCTAGACTCAACTTCGAGCAGGTTGGCTTGGTAATCCTACAGGCAGTCAAGCTCAGATACCAAAGTTGTCAGGACCCTGATTTCAAGTCACATCGATCTAGCCGGTAACACCTCATATCACTTTGCGGCCTCATGCACGGTATCCCCACGGGTGTCGCCTTATCCTGGCCCGGGACCATTTGCGCCTTTTGGCTCACGTATATGATTGTGTCGCTAGCATTCATATGACAGAGAACCCGGGACGACATGGCTAGTCGTGAACCCAAAGCGGCACTAACCTATGGGGACAGGCATACATGATTCATATCGAGCATGTCGGTCAGCAGCGTGTGAGTCCGGGCTGTAGCACTGGGCTAACAGGACTCCGGGAAACCCGAGCTGTAGCAGGCTAGGTAGGACTCCGGATGTCACGGCGTGACATTTCCCCGAAAGGACAGACACAGAAACAAAGTGAAACACATGCCGACCAGTCAAGTGTCCTGAGAAGTAGTGCTGGGCAAGCAGGACTCTGGTGAACCGGGCTGTAGCGAACTACTATGGCTCAAGGAAGCACTAGACTACATTTCGCCATAAGGGAGACTGCCAAGGATAAACAACTAGATTGTCGGATCCCACACATAGCAATACACGTCACACACACGCATAACATGCAAGTATGTGCTGTACAACATGGCATCACAACATAACGCAAACTCATATAGATAAAGGCTCAGAAGAGCCACATAGCATTAAATACAAACAGGGGTCACATGACCCATCATTCAGAGCATACAAGCAACGGAAGCATTACATGTCTGAGTACAGACAACTACAAAAGAAAAAGGCTGAGAAGCCTGACTATCTACAAGACCCTCCCAAGGTACAAGATCGTAGCTGAGGTAACAAGCTACTCGTCAAAGCCCAAGCGGTACTACTAGTGAGACAGCTGTCTCACCTGCAAAACATAAATAAAGAAAACGTGAGTACAAAGGTACTCAGCAAGACTTACATCAGATCCTATCATACATGCATTTGTATCAAGAAGGTAATGTGGGGTTTAGTTGCAGCAAGCCAGCTTTGACTCGGTGGCTATCCTGTTCTACGACAACGAGAAACTTCTTTGAGATGAGGCAGCGCACACGAGTCCACTAATCACCACATCAATACACTACTATGGATTCATCCTCGTCTCCTTACGGAAGGCCACCATAGCACTCACACTTGTCTTGAGAATTTTAGAGTATCCACTTAAAGTTGTCTATGTTCCACGTAAGCATCCAAGAAGTCCATAACTGAGGACACGGCTATTCGAATAGATCATGATAACCCTGCAGGGGTGTACTTATTCACACACGCTCTCACCACTTATCACCATATACACGTCATGTATCTCGGCAACCTTCAAGCGGGAGCCTGGCGAGGGTGTCGGCCACGACCTGACTAACCACACAAGACTCTAGTCCAGGTTTATCGCCTATTCGGGTTCCATCCGCAAGAAGATCCGGCTGGGGTTTCGCTCATGGCCCCAAACGATGTGTACAAGGTTCCCGAGCCCACCATCCGGGTCCCACTCGGTACACCGGGCCACGTGTTCCTAGTCTGTCCCAAGTCCACCCTGCCGGGTGCCACTCGGTAGAAAAATAGCACTACCTACAAACACCAAAAACTATTTGCAACTCCTGGACAGAGATCAAGGCGGTTAATAAGTCGAGAGAGCTTGGAGCGCCCGGAGCCCAATGTGTGGTAGTAGCTAGTCATTGGACAACTTACACAGAACTCAGTTCTTAAGGACGGTCCCAATGAGACAACCCACCATGTACTCCTACATGGCCTCTCACTGTTACCTTTACCAAATCGTGTTCACACGCTTAACTGTCAGCACCGGATCATATCATAACACTCCAATTCATTCCCGATGAATTAGACCTGACATACTCTAAGCAATAGCAGGCAAAACATGGTAGGAACACAACATGGCTCAATCAACTCCTACACATGCTAGTGGGTTTTAACTATTTTCTGTGGCAATGACAGGTCATGCAGAGGAATGGGTTCAACTACCGCAGGATAAAGTAGCAGTTGAATCGTTGTTGTCCTAATGCAATAAATGATAGCACGTGCGAGAGAGTAGGATTGTATCGGAATGAACAAGGGGGGTTGCTTGCCTGGTAGATCAACAGGGGGGCACTACTCCTCAGAGAGGTACTCTCAAACACTCTCCGGGGCAGGACCTATCGAGGAGGAACGGTGTCGAAAATCAAACACAAGCATATGCAACATTATGATGCATGAACATGGCAGGAGTATGTGATGTTGTTTGAGTTAATGCATCTAGCATTTATTTGGTTGAAGTCCATTTGAACCAAAGGTTCAAATGCAACTCCGAAATAAGCTATTATAAATGCCATTCATGTGTTTTCATATATACAGCATGTATAGGTTGGCTTGTCATGCATGAAAATGGTACAGATGGATAGATTGAATTTTTCTGATAATTTTTTATATATAAATTATTTCAATCTGAGCTACGGTTAAATTTCTATGAATTTTTGAAGTTCAGCTAATTTTCTGGAATTTCCAAAATAGAAATAATCCAGAATTCATTTATTGCGTCAGCACTGCATCATGCCTGCTTCAGTAGGTCAACGGTGCTGACCAAGTCAAACCTGACATGTGAGGTCCACACGTCAGTGTCACAGGTTAAGCAAGGGGTTATTTCTAACTAAATTAAAAGATTAAGGTGCCAGGGCCCACTATCAGTGTCACAGACGGGGGTAGTTAGTGCCTAACTAAGATGCCACGTCAACTAATCGGCGATTAGCCGCCGGTGCTAATCAGAACGCGGCAGCGCTCCTCGTCCGGCCATCTCCGGCGACGAGAGCTCGCGCGGTTGGGCTCTACGGACGCGTCGTGGCGAGGCGCATCGTTTGGTAGCAGCGGGAGGTGCTGGGGTGGTTGGAATCAGCAACGGCGGCGAGCGAGGCGGCGGCCGGAGCTCGGGTGGGTGTGGGGTTAGCGCTGCGGCTTGCAAACAAGCTGGCTGTCGCGCTAGCGTTGCTCCACGGGTCGTTGCGAGTGCAACGGACGCATGCGTGGGGCCATTTGATCACCGGGGCTTCGCCGACGACGAGCCCGTGCGGCGATGGCTACGGTAAGCAAGGGGGCGACGGCTACGGCGACCAAACGGGGGTAGGGTTAGGGGGGATGACCGAGGGCTCACCGCGATCATGAAGAGCTTCTCGGCGAGCTCGGGGAGGCACGGACGGCGACGGATTTGACGGCGGCGATGCACGGCCGTGCGCGACAGACGACGGGTCGATGGCGAGGCGACAGGGCGTCCAACGATGCTCGCGTTGAGGGGGAGCTTCAAGGCGTCGAGGTGGATGTAGGGGACAGCACGGGGAGGCGAGGCGTGCCTGGTGGCTGCGGTGGTGCTCAGCGGCGCGCTGCGCTCCGCTCGGGTGCGAGGTGGAGGGGAACCAGAGAAGGGAGGGAAGCACGGGGGAGAGTGAGAGAAGTTCGGGGGAGTGCGTGGCGACGCTAGAGGTGTCCAGGCCGTCGAGGGGGCGAGGCAGGTAGGCAGGAGGTGGCCGGCGTGTGCTCGCACGCGGCGGCCACACGCGCACTGTCCTCCTGGCGGGAGGTGGAGGACGACTGGCACTGGCCAGTCGGCTGGGCCGGCCTGTTGGGCCACTGGGCCAGGCCGGCTGCACAGTGCCAGGCCGCAATAACCCTACTAAGCATTTCCATTTTGTTTTCTTTTCTATTTTCTGACATTTGTTTCTGATTTAGTAAAAATACTAAATCACTTTATTTAATTCTGTCAAATTTTGCAGGGACCTAAGGGATTAATCCAAAGCCCCTCACCAAAATTCAGAATTATTGGACAATATTTTGTATATATAAAAATATTTATCCAACGCAAATAAATACTGGATTAATTCCAAATGCCCAAAATAAATACTTATGAGCTCTTTAAAATATTGGTTTGATTTTTATCTCTGTCCAATATTTTCATAGAGCAACATGAGCATTTTCTTGGACCCTTTTGGAGCAATTTTTACTTGGGTCATTTTCAGAAATGATTCTGAGGATTCACAAATCCCCATTTAAAATTTAAATGGAATTTAAACATGATGCACAAATGGCTAGCTAGTCTAGGTCATACCAGAACTAGGGATGTGATAACTCGCCCCCACTCGGAAGAATCTTGTCCCGAGATTCAGGAGTTGGCGGAAAGAAAGCGGGGTACTCAAGTCAAAGACGATCTTCATGCTCCCAAGTAGCTTCTCTCTCGGAATGATGAGACCACTGAACCTTGAGAAACTTGATGTTATGACGTCGGGTGACACGCTCTGCTTGATCAAGGATGCAGACAGGGTACTCTTGATAAGTGAGGTTATCTTCGAGATCAAGCGTTTCGTGGTCCATTCCGCGGATGGGATCCGAGAAGCAACGCCTGAGTTGAGAGACGTGGAAGACATCATGAACTTGAGAAATATGTGGGGGTAGTTCCAACTGGTAGGCAACCTCTCCTCGTTTAGCGAGAATGAGAAAGGGACCAATGTAACGAGGAGCCAACTTGCCCTTGATACCGAATCGATGGGTACCCTTCAAAAGGGTAACCCAAAGGTAAGCTTTGTCGCCAATTTCATAAGCCACTTCCTTATGACTACGGTCATACTGGCTCTTTTGATGAGATTGGGCTGTTTTCAAATTCTCACGAATGATGTGAACTTGCTGTTCTGCCTCCTGGATCATATCCGGTCCAAAGAATTGTCTTTCACCGGTTTCTGACCAGTTCAAAGGTGTTCGACATCTTCGTCCATACAGAACCTCAAAAGGAGCTTTCTTGAGGTTGGATTGGTAGCTATTGTTATAAGCAAACTCGGCGAAGGGAAGACACTTCTCCCAATCCATAGTGATAACACAAGCTCTAAGCATGTCTTCGAGAATTTGGTTGACCCTTTCCACCTGACCACTTGATTGAGGGTGGAAAGCGGTACTAAAGGAAAGATGGGTGCCCATGGCAGTTTGGAAACTCTCCCAGAAATGAGAAGTGAAAAGACTACCACGGTCTGAATTGATCTCTAGTGAACACCATGAAGTGACACTATTCGAGAAATATATAAGTCAACGAGCTGACTAGCAGTGATACTCTCCCGAACAGGTAGGAAGTGAGCCACTTTGGAAAGACGATCAATGACTACGAAGATAGCATTATTCCCTTTCTTGGTCCTGGGAAAGCCGGTGATGAAGTCCATATCAACTTTATCCCATTTCCACTCAGGAATAGCTAAAGGTTGAAGGGTGCTAGCAGGTCTTTGATGTTCTGCCTTAACGCGATGACAAACGTCGCAGTTAGCAATAAACTGAGCAATTTCTCTCTTCATCCTAGTCCACCGGAACCTCTGGCGTAGGTCCTGATACATCTTAGTACTACCGGGATGAATCGTGAGAGGAGATTTATGCGCCTCCTTAAGGATTAATTGTCGAAGATGTTGATTCTTGGGAACCACCAAGCGACTCTCAAAGAAAACAACACCACGATCATCTATAGAGAAACTACCACCAACTCCCTTGTTAATGTTTCTCTTGATCCGGGAAATTCCCGTATCCTGCTTCTGAGCAGAGATGATTTGATCCACAAGAGTAGGTTTCGCCACCAAGGTAGAAAGGAATCCATGAGGAGCAATGTGAAGATTAAGCTTACAGAATTCCTCATGGAGAAGTGGTTGGCCCTGCTGCAACATAAGATTGTTGCAGTAGGACTTACGACTTAGTGCATCAGCCATGACATTCCCCTTGCCTGGGGTGTAGGTAATCCCTAAGTCGTAATGTTAGATCAACTCCAGCCAACTTCTTTGCCTAAGGTTCAAATCTGGTTGGGTGAAGATATACTTGAGACTCTGGTGGTTGGTGTAAATCTTGCAACGTTTACCAAGAAGGTAATGTCGCCAAGTCTTAAGTGCATAGACTACGGCTGCAAGCTCTAGATCATGTGTAGGATAATTCTCCTCATGTGGATGCAACTGTCAAGATGCATAGGCAATCACATGGCGATCTTGCATAAGAATGCAATCTAGTCCCTGTCGTGAGGCGTCGTAGTAGATAACAAAGTCTTTAGTGAAATCTGGTGGCACAAGTATGGGATCAGAAGTCAGGCGTCTTTTCAGTTCCTCAAAACTGTGCTCACACTGTGGGGACCACTCAAACTTTTTATCTTTCTTGAGAAGTTCCGTGAGAGGTTTGGCCACTTTGGAGAAGTTCTCAACGAAGCGGCGACAATAACTGGCTAGGCCAAGGAAACTCCTAACTTGCTTAACTGTTTCAGGCGGAGTCCAATCAAGAACGGCCTGAACTCTCTCGGGATTAACGGCAATGCCCTTGCCAGAGATCACATGGCCGAGATAGGTCACTTCTGGCAACCAAAATTCGCACTTGGAGAACTTGGCATAAAGGCGGTGCTCTCTGAGTTTTTCTACCACAAGTCCAAGATGTTCGACATGCTCTTCCTCGTTCTTCGAGTGAATAAGGATATCATCGAGGTAAACCACGACAAACCTATCTAAGTACTCCATGAAGATTGAGTTCATCAAGGAGGAGAACGTAGCTGGAGCATTGGTTAGACCAAAGGACATGACGGTGTACTCGTACTGACCATAACGAGTGACAAAAGCCGTCTTAGGAATGTCCCCATTTCTGATCTTGATTTGGTGGTAGCCTAACCTCAAATCCATCTTTGAAAAGACTGAGGATCCAGCGAGTTGATCATACAAATTGTTGATCCTGGGGAGCGGATACTTGTTCTTTATCGTGACCAAATTAACGAGACGATAATCTACAACCATCCGGTCCATACCATCCTTCTTCTTGATGAAGAGGACGGGGCAAGCCCAGGGAGAAGAACTAGGACGGATGAAACCCTTTTGCAAGGATTCATCGAGTTGTTTCTTAAGCTCAGCTAGTTCTAAGGGTGCCATCTTGTAAGGTCTCCTAGAGATTGGAGCGGTTCCTGGAATAAGATCTATGACAAACTCTACATCTCTGTCAGGGGGAATACCTGGCAGTTCCTCTGGAAAGACATCCGGAAAGTCACGGACTACCGAGGTATCTTCAAGGTCTGGAAGAGGGTTGGCATTAAGAGAATAGAGCTGACGCCTTGCAAATCTAGTGGAGATGGTGACTATCTTGTCAGATGGGTGTGTAAGCTGAACAGACCTAGTGTAACAATCAATCTTGGCATAATGAGCTTTCAACCAGTCCATACCCAAGATGATGTTAATATCCGTAGACTTGAGGGCTATAAGTGATGCAAGGAATACAAGTCTGTCAACAAGGATTTCATTACCATGGCTTATTCTGGTGGTTTGCCATCTAGACCCTGGAGTTTGGATTTCAAGTGGAGTTGGCATGTCACAAAATGACATGTCGTGCAAACGAGCATAGCCTTCAGAGATGAAGGAGTGAGATGCTCCGGTATCAAACAGAACCGAAGCTGGATGACAGTTGACAAGGAGTGTACTAAGAATGACATCCGGATCATCATGAGCGTCTTTAGCTGACACGTGATGCACACATCCACGTTCAGTGGGAGCTTACTTGACACTAATCATCTTGCGTGATAGCTTACCACGGCCAACAGACTTCTTAGGCTGGGGTGGATCATAGTTGGTTTGAGAGCAGTCACGTGCATAGTGTCCTGGCTCTCCACATGTGAAGCAAGTCCCTAAGGTAGGACGTGGACCCGCATTGACAAGCGGTCTACCGATAGGCCTAGGTGGAGCATACGGTTGAACTGGGTGAGGCGCCCCATAAGAAGGCCTTGGTGTATAACCGGGTGGAAGAGCGGAGTTCGGAACCCAAATTCGGCGCTTCTGCAAAGTAGAACCGGAAGAAAAACCCAAACCACGGGTGTGCTTACGAGACTCCTCGTAAGTGAGTTGAGCTGTCTCTGCATTAATGGCCTTGTTCACAAGAGCCTGGAATGTATTGCAATGATGCAAGTGGAGATCACGACACAACTTGGGGTTGAGACCCTTTCGGAACCTAGCCTGCTTCTTGGTGTCCGTGGACACCTCTTCTGTAGCATAGCAGGCAAGGTTCTCAAACTCTCTACTTGAAGCATCAACAACCATCCTATCCTGGGTGAAACTACAGAACTATTCTCTCTTGCGGTCCATGAGAACCTGAGGAATGTGATGCTCGCGAAAAGCCTCGGTGAAATCTCTCCAGGTGGTTATCTGGCCAGCTGGAAGCATAGCCTCATAGTTCTGCCACCAAATACTAGCAGGACCTTCCAGATGATAAGCAGCGTAGGTGACCTTGTCACTTTCAGCTACGTTCGTAGAATGTAGCTTGTGTGTGATACTACGGAGCCAGGCATCTGCATTGAGTGGCTCAATGGAATGACGGAAGGTAGGTGGTTTCAGACCAATGAAATCATAGATGGATGCTGACTCTTTGTGCTGATGGGAGGTGTTCTCCTCAATACGTGCTAACAAGCGATTAGACTCTCGCTTGTTCTTCTCCATCTCTAACATGAACTCTGCCAACGAAGGCTGGTCGGGAGGATCCTCATCCCTACCATCTCCGTGGTTCCGACTATGAGCAACATAACTTCGGTTAACTGACGACATCCTGCAGAACCAACCAAGGAAACAAGGATGGATTCAGCATCATCATAAGGATGTAGAA
The DNA here is from genome assembly GCF_002162155.2 of Triticum dicoccoides. NCBI lineage: Eukaryota > Viridiplantae > Streptophyta > Magnoliopsida > Poales > Poaceae > Triticum > Triticum dicoccoides. Next base: position 118,852,444 of record NC_041384.1, on the reverse strand, counting down.
TATAGTATGTGGAAAATACTATCTCTTGAACTCCTAGGACAAATCCGGCAGCATAACGGCAGTAAAATGCTAAAAATGAGACATTCTGCAAAAGACAGGGTAGCACCATATTCAACATCATCACTCAAGGTTTTGAGATATTACTAAACAGGCTACACCAGAGTTACTCGAACTGGGATATGACTCTGATCAACCAAACCTTAGAGACTACAGGGTAGTAACACGTGATCCTGATAGACGGAAGAGAAAACCTAGTTCCTTAACCCCGTAGGAAAGATAGGACGACTCAGATCAGAAGGCATGAGGTATAAGGAGTAAAAGAGCCTTACGTTCCCTTCCACAATCAATTCCCCTATATAGTTAAAGAATTTCTAGACTCAACTTCGACCAGGTTGGCTTGGTAATCATACAGGCAGTCAATCTCTGATACCAAAGCTGTCGGGACCCCGATTTCAAGTCACATCGATCTAGCCGGTAAAACCTCATATCACTTTGAGGCCTCACGCACGGTATCCCCACGGGTGTCGCCTTATCCTGGCCCGGGACCGTTTGCGCCTTTTGGCTCACGTATATGATTGTGTCGCTAGCATCCATATGACAGAGAACCCGGGACGACATGGCTAGTCGTGAACCCAAAGCGGCACTAACCTATGGGGACAGGCATACATGATTCACATCAAGCGTGTCGGTCAGCAGCGTGTGAATCCGGGTTGTAGCACTAGGCTAACAGGACTCCGGGGAATCCGGGCTGTAGCAGGCTAGGCAGGACTCCGGATGTCACCGCGTGAAATTTCCCCGAAAGGACAGATAGAGGAACAAAGTGAAACACATGCCGGCCAGTCAAGTGTCCTGAGCAGTAGTGCTGGGCTTGCAGGACTCCGGTGAACCGGGCTGTAGCGGACTACTATGGCTCAAGGAAGCACTAGACTACATTTCCCCATAAGGGAGACTGCCAAGGATAAACAACTAGATTGTCGGATCCCACACATAGCAATACACGTCACACGCACGCATAACATGCAAGTATGTGCTATACAACATGGCATCAGAACATAAGGCAAACTCATATAGATAAAATCTCAAAAGAGCCACATAGCATTAAATACAAACAAAGGTCACATGACCCATCATTCAGAGCATACAAGCAACGGAAGCATTACATGTCTGAGTACAGACAACTACAAAAGAAAAAGGCTGAGAAGCCTGACTATCTACAAGACCCCCCCAAGGTACAAGATCGTAGATGAGGTAACAAGCTACTCGTCGAAGCCCAAGCGGTACTACTAGTGAGACAGCTGTCTCACCTGCAAAACATAAATAAAGCAAACGTGAGTACAAAGGTACTCAGCAAGACTTACATCAGATCCTATCATACATGCATTTGTATCAAGAAGGTAATGTGGGGTTTAGTTGCAGCCAGCTAGCTTTGACTCACTGGCTATCCTGTTCTACGACAACGAGAAACTTCTTTGAGATGAGGCAGTGCACACGAGTCCACTAATCACCACATCAGTACACTACTACTATGGATTCATCCTCGTCTCCTTACGAGAAGGCCATCATAGCACTCACACTTCTCTTGAGAATTTTAGAGTATCCACTTAAAGTTGTCTATGTACCACGTAAGCATCCAAGAAGTCCATAACCGAGGACACGGCTATTCGAATAGATCATGATAACCCTGCAAGGGTGTACTTCTTCACACACGCTCTCACCACTTATCACCATATACATGTCATGTATCTCGGCAACCTTCAAGCGGGAGCCTGGCGAGGGTGTCGGCCATGACCTGACTAACCACACAAGACTCTAGTCCAGGTTTATTGCCTATTCTGGTTCCATCCGCAAGGAGATCCGGCTGGGGTTTCACTCACGGCCCCAAACGATGTGTACAGGGTTCCTGAGCCCACCATCCGGGTGCCACTCGGTACACCGGGCCACATGTGCCTAGTCTGTCCCAAGTCCACCCTGCCGGGTGCCACTCGGTAGAAAAATAGCACTACCTACAAACACCAAAAACTATTTGCAACTCCTGGACAGAGATCAAGGCGGTTAATAAGTCGAGAGAGCTTGGAGCGCCCGGAGCCCAATGTGTGGTAGTAGCTAGTCATTGGACAACTTACACAAAACTCAGTTCTTAAGGACGGTTCCAATGAGACAACCCACCATGTACTCCTAGATGGCCTCTCACCGCTACCTTTACCAAATTGTGTTCACACGCTTAACTCTCAGCACCGGATCATATCATAACACTCCAATTCATTCCCAATGAATCAGACCTGACATACTCTAAGCAATAGCAGGCAAAACATGGTAGGAACACAACATGGCTCAGTCAACTCCTACACATGCTAGTGGGTTTTAACTATTTACTATGGCAATGACAGGTCATGCAGAGGAATGGGTTCAACTACTGCAGCATAAAGTAGCAGTTGAATCATTGTTGTCCTAATGCAATAAATGAGAGCAGGAGCGAGAGAGTAGGATTGTATCGGAATGAACAAGGGGGGGGGTGCTTCCCTGGTAGATCAACAGGGGGCATTGCTCCTCAGACAGGTACTCTCGAACACTCTCCGGAGCAGGTCCTATCGAGGAGGAACGGTGTCGAAAATCAAACACAAGCATATGCAACATTATGATGCATGAACATGGCAGGAGTATGTGATGTTGTTTGAGTTAATGCATCTAGCATTTATTTGGTTGAAGTCCATTTGAACCAAAGGTTCAAATGCAACTCCAAAATAAACTCTTATAAATGCCATTCATGTGTTTTCATATATACAGCATGTATAGGTTGGTTTGTCATGCATGAAAATGGTACATATGGATAGATTGAATTTTTCTGATAATTTTTCATATATAAATTATTTCAATCTAAGCTACGGTTGAATTTCTATGAATTTTTGAAGTTTAGCTAATTTTTTGGAATTTCCAAAATAGAAATAATCCAGAATTCATTTAATGCGTCAGCACTGCGTCATGCCTGCTTCAGCAGGTCAACGGCGCTGACCAGGTCAAACATGACGAGTGGGGTCCACACGTCAGTGTCACAGGTTAAGAACGGGGTTATTTCTAACTAAATTAAAAGATTAAGGCGCCAGGGCCCACTGTCAGTGTCATAGAAGGGGGTAGTTAGTGCCTAACTAAGATGCCACGTCAATTAATCGGTGATTAGCCGCCGGTGCTAATCAGAACGCGCCGGCGCTCCTCGTCCAGCCATCTCCAGCGACAAGAGCTCGCGTGGCTGGGCTCTACGGACGCATCGTGGCGAGGCGCATCGTTTGGTAGCAGCGGGAGGTGCTGGGGTGGTCGGAATCAGCAACGGCGGTGAGCGAGGCGGCAGCCGGAGCTCGGGCGGGTGCGTGGTTAGCGCTGCGGCTTGCAAACAAGCTGGCTGTTGCGCTAGCGTTGCTCCACGGGTCGTTGCGAGTGCAACGGACGCACGCGCGGGGCCATTTGGTCACCGGGGCTTCGCCAGCGATGTGCCCGTGCGGCGACGGCTACGGTAAGCAAGGGGGTGACGGCTACGGCGACCAAACGGGGGCACGGTTAGGGGGGAAATGACCGAGGGCTCACCACGGTCACGGAGAGCTTCTCTGCGAGCTCGGGGAGGCACGGACGGCGACGGATTTGACGGCGGCGATGCACGGCCGTGCGCGGAGACGACGGGTCGATGGCGAGGCGACAGGGCGTCCGATGATGCTCGCGTTGAGGGGGAGCGTCAAGGCGTCGAGGCGGATGTAGGGGACAGCACGGGGAGGGGAGGCGTGCCCGGTGGCTGCGGTGGTGCTCGGCGGCGGGCTCTGCTCCCCTCGGGTGCGAGGTGGAGGGGAACCAGAAAGGGGGGAAGCACGGGGGAGAGTGAGAGAGGTTCGGGGGAGTGCGTGGCAACGCCAGAGGCGTTCAGGCCACCGAGGGGGCGAGGCAGGCAGGCAGGAGGTGGCCGGCGTGTGCTCGCACGCGGCGGCTACGCGCGCTCTGTCCTCCTGGTGGGAGGTGGAGGACGACTGGCACTGGCCAGTCGGCTGGGCCGGCCTGTTGGGCCACTGGGCCATGCCGGCTGCACAGTGCCAGGCTGCGGTAACCCAGTTAAGCATTTCCATTTTGTTTTCTTTTCTATTTTCTGACATTTGTTTCTGATTTAGTAAAAATACTAAATCATTTTATTTAATTCTGTCAAATTTTGCAGGGATTAATCCAAAGCCCCTCACCAAAATTCAGAATTATTGGACAATATTTTGTATATATAAAAATATTTATCCAACGCAAATAAATACTGGATTAATTCCAAATGCCCAAAATAAATACTTATGAGCTCTTTAAAATATTGGTTTCATTTTTATCTCTGTCCAATATTTTCAGAGAGCAACATGAGCATTTTCTTGGACCCTTTTGGAGCAATTTTTACTTGGGTCATTTTCAGAAATGATTCTGAGGGTTTCACAAATCCCCATTTCAAATTTAAATGGAATTTAAACATGATGCACAAATGGCTAGCTGGTCTAGGTCATACCAGAACTAGCTATGTGACAATGGCACGGTGTACCGAGTCGCCCGTTTGGTGTCTCGGGAACCTTGTACACATCGTTCGGGGCCGTATGTGGAAACCTCGGCCGGACTCCCTACGGATGGAACCTGGACAGGCAATAAACCTGGACTAGAGACTTGAGTGTTATGTAGGCCATGGCCGACACCCTCGTTGGGCTTCTGCTTGAAGGTTGCCGAGTACATGTCGTGTAAACGATGATAAGTGGTGAGAGTGTGTATGAAGAAGTACACCCCTGTAGGGTTAACATCATCTATTCTAATAGCCGCGTTCGCGGTAAAGGACTACTTGGTTGCCTATACAGTTCATAGACAAGTAAATGGATACTCCTAAAAGCCTCAATACAAGTGTGAGTGACGTGGATGGCCCTTCCGTAGGATGACGGAGGAGGATCCTCGGCAGTGTATTGTTGTGATGAGTAGTGGACTCGTGTGCGCAAAACATTTACAAGTTGCTGTCTCGTAGGATAGTCTAGCCAAGAGTCAACGCTAGCTTGCTGCAATAACCCCACTATCCTTCTTGAGAATGTTGCATGTATAGTAGGATCTGTTGTAAGACTTGTTGAGTACCTTTGTACTCATGTTTGCTTAATTACTGTTGCAGAAGAGAACACCGCCCCCTCCGATGGGTTCTATGTAGATCTCGACGTTGACGAGTGACTTGCCACCCAGGTAGTGATCCTGAGCCGTGAAGGGCCTTGTAGATAGACAGGCTTCGTCAAGCCTTCTTGCTTTCTAGTTGTCTGTACTCAGACAAGTTTGCTTCCGCATGTGCTTGTATGTTTGTATGACTTGAGTGTCGGGTCATGTGACCCCTATCTGTATGAACATATTATGTAAGGCTCTCTGGAGCCTTCTAAATAAAGTATTTTGAGTTGTAGAGTTTTGTTGTGATGTCATGTTGTATTTACACATATCGATTATATTGTGTGTATGTTTGAAATGCTTGGTATGTGTGGGATCCGACAATCTAGTTGTTTATCCTTGGTAGCCTCTCTTATGGGGAAATGTAGTCTGGTGCTTCCACTGAGCTTTGGTAGTCCGCTACAACCCAATTTACCGGAGTCCTGCTAGCCCAGCACTACTGATCCGGAACACTTGGACTGGCCGACATGTGATTCACTTCATACCTATGTTTGTCCCTTCGGGAAAATGTCACGCAGAGACATCCGGAGTCCTGTTAGCCAAGTTGCTAAAGCCCGGATTCATATGCTGTTAACCGACATGCTTGAGGTTGATTCATGTATGCCTGTCCCTGTAAGTTAGTGCCACTTTGGGTTCACGACTAGTCATGTCGGCCCGGGTTCTCTATCATATGGATGCTAGCGACACTATCATATACGTGAGCCAAAAGACGCAAACGGTCCCAGGCCATGGTAAGGCGACACCCATGGGAATACCGTGCGCGAGGCCGCAAAGTGGTATGAGGTGTTACAGGCTAGACCAATGTGACTTAGAATCGGGGTCCTGGCAGCGTTGGCATCAGAGCCGGACTGCCTATAGGTTCGTTAAGCCAAAATGGTCGATGTCGAGTCTAGAAATGCTTTAGTTATATGTAGGGGAATTGATTGTGAGAGGGAACATAAGGCTCTTTTTACTCCTTTACCTTATGCCCTCTGATTTGAGTCACCCTCTTCTCTTTCTATGTGGGTTAACGACTAGGATCTCATCTTCTATCAGGTTCACGTGTTACTAATCCGTAGAATCTTAGGATTGTTGGTTCCGGGCCTCAGTTTAGTTTCTACTACTTTTAGTATGTTGTCAGTTGAACCAGAACCTTGATATGATGTTGTTGAGTGGTTTTGCCAACTATTGTGAATGTCTGAAATCTTTTTCTGAGCATTTACAGCCGTTATGTTGTCCGATTTCTCCTAGAAAATTCTAATGCCTTTGCATTATTTCGTGCTTTCAGATGGCCACCCGCACCTAGAATCAAGTGGTTCGTTTGACTCGAGGCCTCGATGTACCTGGTCACACGGCCATGCTGGTCCGTGTGATGACCGAGGCGGGCTATCGATGGTACCCTGAGTATACCGTTGAGGAGCAATATCGAGATTTTAATCAGAGCCAATACCTTTGCACAGTCAGGATATACCCTTCGTATCCTAGAGCTACTGAACCCCTCCATTGCTCATATGGACTTGGGGTTACCATCGAGATGTCCATGCAGGACGCTGCTTAGTCGATGATGACCATCATGCGAGCTAGACTTCCTTTGCTTCGGAACCCTGAGTTCTGCTATATGCCAGCATCACTTCCTGGTGCAGAAGGTTACTACCAGGCTCTCTACACTGACTCCTCCCATGAGGTTTCACTACTCCGCACCACCACAGAGATGCTTGAGGACAAGGACCGTGAGAATCGTGCTTTGCGAATGGAGCTTTTCAACAGTCGATCTGATCATTGGGCCACTCTGACACGGTTTGCACCTGCTGTGCAGGCTGGGTATATGGACAAGAGGGATTTGTACCCCGTGTGGACTGGTCTGCCGGATCGTATGGACTGGCGTGATGTAGGAGGCATCACCCCTCCCCGTGGACCCCGTCTTCCACCATTTGTTGGACCAAGGCCAGATCCGAGTCCTTATGGACCGCAAGCTCCACTGGACCGACTGTTTTGAGATGTTCATGTTCAGCTTCCAGGACATGGTGGTAATCTCTATGAAGATTACTATGGAGACATCTGAGTTGGTAGTAGCTTCACTAGTATTATATTAGTTGTATTTCCATAGTCCTGCGCATCTGGTGGAATATGACTTAATGTGTACTGAATTCCGGGGGCGTAGAAAAATAATGTATAGGATCTTGGAATGCCTCTGATGAGATGTAATGTTCTTCACCATAGTTGTACTTCAGCCTGGGCTTGTACTAAACTATGTATGGTGTGTATGACCGACGGTATATATATGGCAGTTTCTGTATTACCATGTCATATGGATGAACATCTCTGCATTCTGTGTCATCCATTAGATTCTGCACTCCTATGCCATGGTTTTGCCATCCTTGTCTAAATCGTTGTTTTATTTGCCTAGGATGGTGAACACCCGAAGCAGCCCTGCTATTCAAGAGCAGGGTGAAGCCAGTGCAGCTAGGAATGGGAATCTGCCCCATCCACCTTCCTTGGCTAAAGTGATGTTGGAGACAGAAACGAATAAACGTGAGACCAACCGGTTGTTAGAACACATCAAGCAGAATACTGCATGTTCCCAGAGGAACGACTTGGTGTCTCTCAATGATTTCATCAAACTGACCCCACCAACCTTCCATCATTCCGTCGAGCCTCTCGATGCGGATGATTGGCTTCGCAGCATTACCCATAAGCCACGACAAAGTCACTTATGCTGCTTATCTCCTTGAGGGCCTTGCTAGCTTTTGGTGGGAAAACTATGAGGCTATGCGCCCAGTTGGCCAGATTACCACTTGGGAAGAATTCAGTGTGGCTTTCCGTGAACACCACATTCCGGAGGGTCTTATGGATCGCAAGAGAGAGGAATTCTGCAACTTCACCCAAGGTCGGCTGACCGTGGATGCCTACAGCCGTGAGTTTGGAAACTTGGCACGTTATGCACCTGAGGAAGTGTCCACTAACGCCAAGAAGCAGGCGAGGTTCCGGAAGGGACTTAGCCTCAAGCTTCGCTGTGACCTCCGTTTGCACGAGTGCACCTCCTTCCAGAAGCTTGTGAACAAAGCCATCAGTGCTTAAACGGTCATACTGATTTTGGCTCTTCATCCGGCTCTGGTTCTCAGAAGCGCTGGGTGTGGATTCCAAACACAGCTCTGCCACCCAGGTTCACTCCGAGGCCATCCAATGAGGCGCCTCGCCTAACCCAGCAGTATAAACCTCCTAAGGCTTATGGTCGACCGGCCGCCAATGCTGCTCCGCGCACCAAAACTGTGACATGCTTCAAGTGTGGAGAGACGGGTCACTACAGTCGAGAGTGTCCCCAGAACAGTAACCCCAACCAGCCTGGAAAGTCCGTTGGCCGTGGTAAGCCAGCGGGAAGGTGTATTATGCCAAGCCAGCCACCACTGCACATGGCCATGTTAACTATGTCTCAGAAGAGGAGGCTCATGATGATCCCAATGCCGTCCTTGGTATGCTCCTTGTTAACTGCCATCTGGCATCTGTTCTTTTCGATACTGGAGCATCTCATTCATTCATATCTGAGAGCTATGCTCATTTGCATAACACTTCATTTTGTGACATGCCCACTTCCATGGTAATTCAAACTCCGGGTTCCAAATGGCAAACTTCTAGAGTAAGCCATGGGAACGAAATTCTTGTCGATAGGCTTGTCTTCCTTGCATCCTTAATAGCTCTCAAGTCCTTAGACATAAATATCATCTTAGGTATGGACTGGATGTCAGACCATTATGTTAAGATTGATTGTGCCACTAGAACTGTTCAACTTACTCAACCATCGAGCAAGACAATCAATGTCTTAACCCGAGTGGCCAAGCATCAACTCTACTCCCTAAATGCCAACCCTCTTCCAGACCTTGAAGATATTCCGGTAGTCCGTGACTTCTCGGATGTCTTCCCAAAAGAATTTCCAGGTGTTCCACCTGATAGGGATGTCGAGTTCGTGATGGACCTTGTACCAGGAATCGTTCCAATCTCTACAAGACCCTATAAGATGGCACCCCTAGAACTAGTTGAGCTTAAGAAACAACTCGATGAGTCCTTGAAAAAGGGTTTCGTCCGTCCTAGTTCTTCTCCATGGGCTTGCCCCGTCCTGTTCATCAAGAAGAAGGATGGTATGGATCAGATGGTTGTAGATTATCGACCCGTCAATGTGGTTACCATAAAGAACAAGTATCTGCTTGATACGTCTCCAACGTATCTATAATTTTTGATTGTTCCATGCTATTATATTATCTGTTTTGGATGTTTATGGGCTTTATTAAACAATTTTATATTATTTTTGGGACTAACCTATTAACCCAGAGCCCAGTGCCAGTTTCTGTTTTTTCCTTGTTTTAGAGTATCACAGAAAAGGAAAATCAAACGGAGTCCAATTGACCTGAAACTTCACGGAACTTATTTTTGGACTAGAAGAGTCCCATGGAGTATCGGAGATGGACCAGGAGAGTCCCGGGCTGCCCACGAGGGTGGGGGCGCGCCCCCTGCCTCGTGGACAGCCCGGAGACCCACCGACGTACTTCTTCCTCCCATATATACCCATATACCCTAAAAACTTCGGGGAGCACAATAGATCGGGAGTTCCGCCGCCAGAAGCCTCCGTAGCCACCGAAAACCAATCTAGACCCATTCCGGCACCCTGCCGGAGGGGGGAATCCCTCTCCGGTGGCCATCTTCATCATCCCGGTGCTCTCCATGATGAGGAGGGAGTAGTTCTCCCTCGGGGCTGAGGGTATGTACCAGTAGCTATGTGTTTGATCTCTCTCTCTCTCTCTCTTGTGTTCTTGAGGTGTTATGATCTTGATGTATCGCGAGCTTTGCTATTATAGTTGGATCTTATGATGTTTCTCCCCCTCTACTCTCTAGTAATGGATTGAGTTTTCCCTTTGAAGTTATCTTATCGGATTAAGTCTTTAAGGATTTGAAAACACTTGATGTATGTCTTGCGTGGGATACCCGTGGTGACAATGGGGTATTCTATTGATCCACTTGATGTATGTTTTGGTGATCAACTTGCGGGTTCCGCCCATGAACCTATGCATAGGGGTTGGCACATGTTTATGTCTTGACTCTCCGGTAGAAACTTTGGGGCACTCTTTGAGGTTCTATGTGTTGGTTGAATAGATGAATCTGAGATTGTGGGATGCATATCGTATAATCATACCCACGGATACTTGAGGTGACATTGGAGTATCTAGGTGACATTAGGGTTTTGGTTGATTTGTGTCTTAAGGTGTTATTCTAGTACGAACTCTAGGGCTGTTTGTGACACTTATAGGAATAGCCCAGCAGATTGATTGGAAAGAATAACTTTGAGGTGGTTTCGTACCCTACCATAATCTCTTCGTTTGTTCTCCGCTATTAGTGACTTTGGAGTGACTCTTTGTTGCATGTTGAGGGATAGTTATGTGATCCAATTATGTTATTATTGTTGAGAGGACTTGCACTAGTGAAAGTATGAACCCTAGGCCTTGTTTCAACGCATTGCAATACCGTTTACGCTCACTTTTATCATTAGTTACCTTGCTGGTTTTTTATTTTGAGATTACAAAAACTATTATCTACTATCCATATTGCACTTGTATCACCATCTCTTCGCCGAACTAGTGCACCTATACAATTTACCATTGTACTGGGTGTGTTGGGGACACAAGAGACTCATTGTTATTTGGTTGCAGGGTTGCTTGAGAGAGACCATCTTCATCTTACGCCTCCTACGGATTGATAAACCTTAGGTCATCCACTTGTGGGAAATTTGCTACTGTCCTACAAACCTCTGCACTTGGAGGCCCAACAACGTCTACAAGAAGAAGGTTGTGTAGTAGACATCAAGCTCTTTTCTAGCGCCATTGCCGGGGAGGTGAGTGCTTGAAGGTATATCTTTAGATCTTGCAATCTAGTCTTTTAGTTTCTTGTTTTAGCACTAGTTTAGTTTATAAAAGAAAACTACAAAAAAATGGAATTGAGTTTGCCTCATATGCTTCATCTTTTTAATATCTTTCGTGAGAATGATGGAAAGGAAAATTTTGCCAAAGTGTTAGAAGAAGAATGCATTAAAATGTTTGGCACTAAATCTTTGAATGATGAGCATGATTGCAATGTTGTTAGTATGAATTCCTTGAATATCCATGATGCTAATGATATGCAAAGCCACAAGCTTGGGGAAGCTATGTTTGATGAAGATGATATTTTTTGTCGCCCAAGTTTTGATGAGCAAATTTATTATGATGAAAGCATGCCTCCTATTTATGATGATTATATTGATGAAAGTGGATTTGGAGAGGTCATGACTTGTGATCACGATTTTAACCTTCAATTGGATTATGCCTCACATGATAGTTATTTTGTTGAGTTTGCTCCCACTATTATTGATGAGAAGAATTTTGCTTATGTGGAGAGTAGTAAATTTTCTATGCTTGTAGATCATGAAAAGAATGCTTTAGGTGCTGGTTATATTGTTGAATTCATTCATGATGCTACTAAAAATTATTATGAGGGAGGAATATATGCTTGTAGGAATTGCAATAATATCAAGTTTCCTCTCTATGTGTTGAAAATCTTGAAGTTATGCTTGTTTTGCCTTCCTATGCTAGTTGATTATTGTTCCCACAGATTGTTTGCTCACAAAATCCCTATGCATAGGAAGTGGGTTAGACCTAAATGTGCTAGTTATATTCTTCATGATGCTCTCTTTATGTTACAATTCTTATCTTTTATGTGAGCATCAATGAAATCATCATGCCTAGCTAGGGGCGTTAAACGATAGCGCTTGTTGGGAGGCTGTAACGCCCCAGATGTAACTTTCCCTATTTGTACTCCAACTCTTGCCGTCTCCGACGCTAAGTCATATTTATTTCTCGGGTTCGGGTCTTTGTCTCCATGTGTTGTTTTCGTTTTCATGCATCTCATACCATGTCATCACGTGCATTGCATTTGCATACATGTTCATCTCATGCATTCGAGCATTTTCCCCGTTGTCCGTTTTGCATTCCGGCGCTTCGTTCTCCTCCGGTGGCCTTTTCTAGCTTTCTTTCGTGTGTGGGGATCAAACATTTCCGGATTGTACCGAGACTTGTCATGCGGCCTTGGTTTACTACCGGTAGACCGCCTGTCAAGTTTCGTATCATTTGCACTTCGTTTGATACTCCAACGGTTAACCGAGGGACCGAAAAGGCTTCGTGTGTGTGCAGCCCAACACCCCCCAAAAGTTGTCCCAAAACCCACCAAACTCTGCTCCATGTCCTAGAGCGTTCGATCACGATCGTGTGGGCGAAAACCGCACCTCATTTGGACTCTCCTAGCTCCACTTATGCCCATATACACCCCCCATTCCGGATCTCGTCTTCCTCCCCGTCCTCCTCCTAAAAAAAACAGCTCAACCCCGCCACCGACGGACGTGTCCGGATCCGACCGGACAACGTCCGCCCGCCGCCGCCATCCAACCCGCCGCCGCCACGTGTCCCCGCGGGACCAGTTCGCCGCCGCCACCAACGCGGGCCC
>NC_041384.1:118770445-118839196 GCF_002162155.2 Triticum dicoccoides | reverse complement strand
CACCGGCCTCCCCCGGCCTCCCCGGCGCCACCCCGGCCTCTCCCCGCCGCCTCGCCGGCCTCCCCTCCTCCACTGCCTCCGGCGACGAGCTCCTCCGGCGACTCGTGCTACAGTGCCCCGGCCGCCTCGTAATCCGTGCCGCTGGATCTAGATCTGGGTTGACCTCTCTCCCCCGAAACCCTAATTTTCGTGCATACTTTGACTGCTTACATCTCTGCAACCGTAGCTCTGTTTTGGGCATATGATATACCAAAATCTTCGCCTCGACATGTACATCATTTCATTCCATTGCATCATTTGCATTTGAGGTCATTTTGATGCCCAAAATGCTGTTAGAATAAGGCTTCGTGAGTAGATTGCAGATCTGTTAGTTCATCATGCACTTTTGTCATTTTTGCCATGTTTAATTCGTGCATGATATGCCTGTGCCCCTTTGGGATGAATTGTTAAGCATTTTGTCTTCTTTCCAGTGATGCCACCCATGCATTTTTAGGATGTGTGTGGTGTCTTGTGCAAGCTTGCAAAGAGAGGTACCTGAGAATGCAGATTTCAGGGACTTAGTGATTTTCACTAAGTCTGGGATATTTTAGTTCATGATGCTATATGTCCAGCTTGTTTCCTAGTGATCCGTGCCTCTTTTGAGGATGACCAGTAAGGGAGTTTTGATATTTATGTTATGCTCTTTCCATCCATGTCTTTGTTTGCATATGTGGAGTGCTCTAGGTTGACTCAATCGAGCTCAACTTTTGCTTCGTTGTTAATCTGGGCAGATCGTCAACTTGTTTGCGATTTTGCCGATGCTATTGTTAGTGATCCGTGCATGCTATGCCATTGTTCTTGCCATGTCTAGCTTGTATTTTGTGTCTTCTTAATGGATGTATGCTTTCCTTGCCATGACTTGCACCGTGGTGAGTGCATCGAGCTCGTTTACATGCCTTCGTGAGTCATATTTCTGCATGCCTCAGTTTTCACTAAGTCTGAAAACTGATTGTGTTCGAGCTATGTTCGTGAGCTCGGTAGAGTATTTTGTGATCCCTTTTGGCCCCAGGTCACTTTGGGTGTTTTGTTAAGCTTGTTGAATATCTCCATGCCATGTTCTTACTTGTCATGTTCAGGTCATGTATCATGTTGTTTTGCTGCTCCGAAGAGAGCATCGTGATCTGAAATTTCAGACTAGTGTTAATTTCACTAAGTCTGGAATCTGTTTTGCATTTGCGTTTTAGCCATGCTTGTTTGAACCTCTTAATGGATGAATTGGCCGTGGCTCAGTGCTAGTCTTTTGTTAACCATCTTGTGTACATCACTTCCATGTAATTTTTTTTCATGTTTGGTGGTTGTAGCATGTTCATTTCGTTGCATTTAGATGCCTACTTGCTGTAAATCGCAGACCGGTGTCATATCTTAAAACGCTTGCCATTTCCAAACCGTAGCTCCGATTCCAATGATCTTTATATCGTTTTCAAGCGATTTCATCCCCTCTATCCAGTGGCACACTTGGTTTCCCAAGTTGATGCCAGGTTCATGCATTTCCTGTCATATCTTGCATTTTGCATCCCGCATCGCATCCCGCATAGCATATCGTCATTTCATCATATTGCTTGGTCTTGCACATGGTTGATTGTATCCTTGTTGCTTGTTTGTCTTGTTGGGTAGAGCCGGGAGACGAGTTCGCTACCGAGGAGCCCGTTGAGTTTGCTTGTGAGGATCCAGTCAACTCTGACAACTGTGCAGGCAAGATGATCATACCCTCGAAATCACTACTATCTTTGCTATGCTAGTTTGCTCGCTCTTTTGCTTTGCCACTGCTACGATGCCTACCTTTTGCTTGTCAGCCTCCCAATTGCCATGTTGAACCTCTAACCCACCATTGTCCTAGCAAACCGTTGATTGGCTATGTTACCGCTTTGCTCAGCTCTTCTTATAGCGTTGTTAGTTGCAGGTGAAGATTGGAGCCGTTCCTTGTTGGAACATTTATTTTTCTTGTTGGGATATCATTATATTGCTATGTTGTCTTAATGCATCTATATACTCGGTAAAGGGTGGAAGGCTCGGCCTCTCGCCTAGTGTTTTGTTCCACTCTTGCCGCCCTAGTTTCCGTCATATCGGTGTTATGTTCCCGGATTGTTGCGTCCCTTACGCGGTTGGGTTATAATGGGAACCCCTTGATAGTTCGCCTTGATTAAAGCTTTTCCAGCAATGCCCAACATTGGTTTTACCATTTGCCACCTAGCCTCTTTTTCCCTTGGGTTTCCGGAGCCCGAAGGTCATCTTATTTTAACCCCCCCGGGCCAGTGCTCCTCTGAGCGTTGGTTCAAACTAGAGTCCTATGCAGCGCCCCCTCGGGGAAACTCGAGGTTTGGTTTTAGTTGTATGGAGCGCTCATCTGAGTGTGCCCTGAGAAAGAGATATGTGCAGCTCCTATCGGGATTTGTCGGCACATTCGGGCGGTGTTGCTGGACTTGTTTTAACCTGTCGAATCATCTTGTTGTACCAAGATACCGAGTCTGATCGGTGTGTCTTGGGTGGAGGTCTATTCCTTCGTTGACCGTGAGAGCTTGTTATGGGCTAAGTTGGGACCCCCCTGCAGGGATTGATCTTTCGAAAGCCGTGCCCGCGGTTATGGGCAGATGGGAATTTGTTAATGTCCGGTTGTAGATAACTTTAACTAAACTTAATTAAAATGAATCAACCGTGTGAGTTACCGTGATGGCCCCTTCTCGGCGGAGTTCGGGAGGTGGACACGGTGTTGGAGTTATGCTTGCGCAGGATGTTCCTTTAGATTCTCGCTCGTGCTTCGCCTTCTCTTCTCGCTCTCTTTCGCGTATAAGTTAGCCACCATATATGCTAGTCGCTTGCTGCAGCTCCACTTATATTGCCGTACCTGTCCTATAAGCTTAAATAGTCTTGATCGCGTGGGTGTGAACTAGCTACTACTACAGGCATGGAAAGTAAACTAGCTAAAAGCTACAACTAATTTTTTTGGTTTTTATTAAGGTTTTTCAAACACACAAGAAGAAGGCTTAAAAAGAAAATAAACTAGCATGGATAGTATAATGAAAGAGTATGAGCACCAACAACTGGCATGAGTGTGTGAACATGAATGTAATGTCGGTAAGAAATACGTACTCCCCCAAGCTTAGGCTTTTGGCCTAAGTTGGTCTAGGGCCGTGGCTCAAAGCTACCCTCTCCGGTGTATGGAGGAGTGTCCTCTGGGTGCCACTGGTTGGCGATCTCCTCTGGATCCTACTGATAAACAGACTGTTGATAAGCTCTGGAGCTGATGTCAGGATCCAGTATATATGAACGGCCTCCGGCAAAACAGGTACGTGCCTGAAAATATGTTAAACAAAGAGGGCGCAGGCAAGGTAATAATCTCATAGTAGTTTTTATCAAATATCAATTTATACTTAAGCATCTTCTTCTTATCTTTAATAATAAAATCATGTGCTACCATACTCTTATAATCTAGAAAAACAGGTGGCATCAAATTTTCCTCTTTCTCATAATGCCTAATAGGTATCCTAAAGTGTGCAGCAAGGCATGAGGCAAAGAAGCCTCCGAAGATGGGACCCTTTGTTCGGTTCAGATTTAATCGTTTAGCAACAATAGTGCCTAAACTGAAAGTTGTATCACGAAACAAAGCATGGCGCAAAATAACAATATCAGGGGCACTAGGATTTCCACTGTTCCCACGATGAATTAAGCATCTACTAGCAAATATTGCAAAGTAACGTAGAATAGGAAAATGTATGCTAGTAATTCTTGCATCAGAAACTTTCCTCGTTTCCCCTAAAACAATCGTATCAATAAACCCCTCCACATCGTTATGACGTGGTTCCTCTATGTTGCCCGCAAAGGGTATCTTACAGACCCGACAAAAATCATATAATGACATCTCCTTAACCTCATCATATAAGTGAAATTCCACTTAAGGTGGTGATTTATTAGCATGGAAGTAAAAGGTGGGTATAGAGAGTTGTGCTTTCTAACTTCATCCATCTCATGCTCATCAAAAGGAATCCACTAACAAGGTTGATCAAGTCTTGTTAACAAACTCCTTCCGAATCGCATGAAACCGGAGAATTTTCGAATAACACTAGGTTACCTCAACGGGGATATGCACATCCCCCACAATAAGAATATTATATTTCTTCTTGGCAGTAGGAAGAGGGAATTCAAAACCTCCAATAGTAATCATTGAAGGTTTTCCTATAGAATTAATAATGTGGACTTGATGTTGTTTCCTCAGAAAGTGTACCGTATGCTCATTACCATTAACATGAAAAGTGACATCGCCATTGTTGTAATCAATAACAGCCCCTGCAGTAATCAAAAAGGGTCTACCAAGGATAATCGACATATTATCGTCCTCGGGAATATCAAGAATAACAAAGTCCGTTAAAATAGTAACGTTTGCAACCACAACAGGCACATCCTCACAAATACCAACAGGTATAGCAGTTGATTTATTAGCCATTTGCAAAGATATTTCTAGGTGCCAACTTATTCAAATCAAGTCTATGATATAAAGAGAGAGGCATAACACTAACACCGGCTCCAAGATCACATAAAGCAGTTTTAACATAGTTTCCTTTAATGGAGCATGGTATAGTTGGTACTCCTGGATCTCCAAGTTTCTTAGGTATTCCACCTTTAAAAGTATAATTAGCAAGCATGGTGGAAATTTCAGCTTCCGGTATCTTCCTTTTATTTGTGACAATATCTTTCATATACTTAGCATAAGGATTTATTTTAAGCATATCAGTCAAACGCATACGCAAAAAGATAGGTCTAATCATTTCAGCAAAGCGCTCAAAATACTCATCATCCTATTTCTTGGATGGTTTAGGAGGAAAAGGCGTGGGTTTCTGAACCAATGGTTCTCTTTCTTTACCGTGCTTCCTAGCAACAAAGTCTCTCTTATCATAACGTTGATTCTTTGATTGTGCGTTATCAAGATCAACAGCAGGTTCAATTTCTACATCATTGTTATTGCTAGGTTGAGCATCAACATGAATGATACGTCTCCAACGTATCTATAATTTTTGATTGCTCCATACTATACTATCTACTGTTTTGGGCAATATTGGGCTTTATTATCCACTTTTATATTACCTTCGGGACTAACCTATTAACCGGAGGCCCAGCCCAGATTTGCTTTTTTTGCCAATTTCAGTGTTTCGAAGAAAAGGAATATCAAATGGATTCCAAACGGAACGAAATCAACTGGAGAAGTTATTTTTGGAAGGAAACCTACCGGATAGACTTGGACCCTACGTCAGAAGATGAAGGAGGAGCTCACGAGGGTAGGGGGCGCGCCCACCCCCTGGGGCGCGCCCCCTGCCTCGTGGCCCCCCCTTCGGTCCACCGATGTACCTCCTGCACCCATATATACCTATGTAATCTAAAACTTCCAGAACGGAGAATAGATCGGGGAGTTCCGCCGCCAGAAGCCTCCATAGCCATCGAAAACCAATCTAGACCCATTCCGGCACCCTGCCGGTGGGGGCAATCCCTCTCCGGTGGCCATCTTCATCATCCCGGTGCTCTCCATGACGAGGAGGGAGTAGTTCTCCCTCGGGGCTGAGGGTATGTACCAGTAGCTATGTGTTTGATCTCACTCTCTCTCTCTCGTGTTCTTGATTTGGCACGATCTTGATGTATCGCGAACTTTGCTATAATAGTTGGATCTTATGTTTCTCCTCCCCCTCTACTCTCTTGTAATGAATTGAGTTTCCCCTTTGGAGTTATCTTATCGGATTGAGTCTTTAAAGATTTGAGAACACTTGATGTATGTCTTGCCGTGGATATCTGTGGTGACAATGGGATATCACGTGATTAACTTGATGTATGTTTTGGTGATCAACTTGTGGGTTCCGCCCATGAACCTATGCATAGGGGTTGGCACACGTTTTCGTCGTGATTCTGCGGTACAAACTTTTGGGCACTCTTTGAGGTTCTATGTGTTGGTTGAATAGATGAATCTGAGATTGTGTGATGCATATCGAATAATCATACCCACGGATACTTGAGGTGACATTGGAGTATCTAGGTGACATTAGGGTTTTGGTTGATGTGTGTCTTAAGGTGTTATTCTAGTACGAACTCTAGGGCTGTTTGTGACACTTATAGGAATAGCCCAACGGATTGATTGGAAAGAATAACTTTGAGGTGGTTTCGTACCCTACCATAATCTCTTCATTCATTCTCCGCTATTAGTGACTTTGGAGTGACTCTTTGTTGCATGTTGAGGGATAGTTATGTGATCCAATTATGTTAGTATTGTTGTGGGAAATTACCCTAGCGAAAGTATGAACCCTAGGCCTTGTTTCCTATCATTGTAATACCGTTTACGCTCACTTTTATCATTAGTTACCTTGCTGTTTTTATAATTTCATATTACAAATACCTTTATCTACTATCCATATACCACTTGTTTCACCATCTCTTCGCCAAACTAGTGCACCTATACAATTTACCATTGTATTGGTTGTGTTGGGGACACAAGAGACTCTTTGTTATTTGGTTGCAGGGTTGCTTGAGAGAGACCATCTTCATCCTACGCCTCCTACGGATTGATAAACCTTAGGTCATCCACTTGAGGGAAATTTGCTACTGTCCTACAAACCTCTGCACTTGGAGGCCCAACAACGTCTACAAGAAGAAGGTTGTGTAGTAGACATCAAGCTCTTTTCTGGCGCCATTGCCAGGGAGGTGAGTGCTTGAAGGTATATATTTAGATCTTGCAATCGAGTCTTTTAGTTTCCTATTTTATCACTAGTTTAGTTTATAAAAGAAAATTACAAAAAAAATGGAATTAAGTTTGCCTCATACGCTTTATCTTTTTAATATCTATCGTGAAAATAAGGATTCCGATAATTGTGCTCAAGTGCTAGAAGAAGAATGCATTAAAATGTTTGGCACTAAATATTTGAATGATGAGCATGATTGCAATGTTGTTAGTACGAATTCTTTGAATATCCATGATACTAATGATGATTGCACTAGTTATGATGAAAATGGCTCCTATAAACATGTTAATTTTTGTGGAGTACATTGGGTTTGTAAGTACACACCAAATAGGCAAGATAGATAATGCAAGAGGCATAAGTATTTAGAAACTAAATTGTTGAAAGAAGAGCTAGATGAATGTGCTGAAAATTTATTTTTTCTTAGCCCTACTTGTGAACTTTGCAATAAACGTGATGATTTTAGTACCCAATGCAAATTGTTTCATGATCGTATCGTGTCCAAAAATTGTGATGACTTGATCTCCCTTGCACATCATAATGAACTTAGTTTGCTCTTGGGTTATGAAGAAATTAAACGTATAACTAAGGATATTCCAAAATTTGCCCTTGATAAAGTTCTTCATTTTGATCTAGAGAATATTTATATGTATTGTGCGGTGAATTGCATTGAAAATCCTTATATTTCCAATTACATAAAGAAAACAAATAGAAGATGAAGAGAATACTAATGAAAGGGAAGAGACTTCCCAATATCCTCCTATTATTTCTTATGATGAATCATGTAACGAGGAGGAGCCTCCCATTCAGCCAATCTCATTAATAAGGAGCTCCAAAAGGAGGATTGAACCCATACATGATGTGGTGAAGAAGAAGAAAATAAAAAGGAAGAGAGGTAAAAAGATATCTCCCCCAAATAATGCTGCTCCCATTACTATTGTTCCTCATGAAAATATAATTGTGGAAGATAATGATACTTCTTATGATCTTGAAAATCTTTTTGGCACTTGCTTGGAAAAATATGATAATTGCTATACTATTGGTGCTATCCATACCATTAATGATGAGAGTGATTATGCTTATGTTATGAAAAGGCCCAAGCTTGGGGAAGCTATGTTTGATGAGGATGACATATTTGAGAATATATTTGCTACAATTAATGTTTGTCCCAAGCTTAGGGATGCTACACTTAATGAAGATGATATTTTTAGTATGCCAAGTTTTGATATGCAAATTTATAATGATAATGACATGCCTCCTACTTATGATAATTATTGTGATGATACTTATGCTATAAAAAGTAGTGATTATATTTATAAAACTTGTCATGATTATGATTACCCCTTCTCTGAACATTACTCTTTTAATGTGGAAACAATTTATAGTATTCAAGTTTCTTATGATAATCCCACTATTCTAAATGAGAAGAATTTTGCTTATTTGGAGAGTAATAAAATTTATATGCTTGTAGATCATGAAAAGAATGCTTTAGGTGCTGGTTATATTGTTGAATTAATTCATGATACTACTGAAAATTATTATGAGGGAGGAACATATGCTTGTAGGAATTGCAATAATATCAAGTTTGCTCTCTATGTGCTTAAAGTTTTGAAGTTTTGCTTGTTTTACCTTCCTATGCAAGTTGATTCTTGTTCCCACAAGTTGTTTGCTCAAAAAATCCCTAATCATAGGAAGTGGGTTAGACTTAAATGTGCTAGTCATATTCTTCATGATGCTCTCTTTATGTTACAATTCTTATCTTTTATGTGAGCATCATTGAAATCATCATGCCTAGCTAGGGGCATTAAACGATAGCGCTTGTTGGGAGGCAACCCAACTTTATTTTGGTTCCTTGCTTTTTGTTTCTGTTTAGTAATAAATAATTCATCTAGCCTCTGTTTGTATGTGGTTTTATCCTTTTGATTAGTGTTTGTGCCAAGTAGAACCTTTGGGAAGACTTTGGGAAAGTCTTGTTGATCATGCTGTAAAAAACAGAAACTTTAGCGCTCACGAGAATTGCTGAAATTTTTATTTGGAGAGTGATATTTAGTTAATTCTTTTTGAAAATGATTAATAGATAAATTCCTCACATCCAGCAATTTATTTTAGAATTTTATGAGTTCCAGAAGTACACGTTTGATCCAGATTACTACAGACTGTTCTGTTTTTGACAGATTCTGTTTTCATTGTGTTGTTTGCTTATTTTGATGAATCTATGGCTAGTAAAAGAGTTTATAAACCATAGATAAGTTGGAATACAGTAGTTTTAACACCAATATAAATAAATAATGAGTTCATTACAGTACCTTGAAGTAGTGTTTTCTTTTCTTTCGCTAACGGAGCCTACGAGTTTTCTGTTAAGTTTTGTGTTGTGAAGTTTTCAAGTTTTGGGTAAGGATTCGATGGAATATGGAATAAGGAATGGCAAGAGCCTAATACTGGGGATTACCAAGGCACCCCAAGGTAATATTCAAGGACAACCAAGAGCCTAAGCTTGGGAATGCCCCGGAAGGCATCCCCTCTTTCGTCTTCGTTCATCGGTAACTTTACTTGGAGCTATATTTTTATTCGCCACATCATATGTGCTTTGCTTGGAGCGTCAATTTATTTTGTTAGTATTTTCTTGCTATTATTCATAACAATGTTTTGCATCTTTTATTTCAATAAAAGTGGCATTGATAGCCTTTACTATGCCTATGTTACAAGTATACATGTTGCTGTTTCAAAACAGAAAGTTTACCGCTGTTGCAATAATTCCCTAGAAAAGTCAGAATGTGATAAAATGTTGAAACCTTTTGAATAGTAAGCTCTGATAAATTTACTACAGTGGGAATTTTATTTCATAATTTTTGGATCTAGGAAAGTATGGATGTTTCTGCATTCTTTACAGACTATCCTGTTTAGGAAGATTGCTGTTATGTTTGCATTGTTTGCATATGTTTGCTTCTTTAATGATTCTATTTGAGGATAGGAATATTAAATATGCAGAGGAATTTAGTATGCAATGTTGAATAATAATTTTAGTGATTTGCTACAGTAGAGTATGATAAGGTTTTGGCAATGGTTTATACTAACTTATCTCACGAGTCCTTGTTGAGTTTTGTGTGGATGAAGCTTTTGAGATTTAGGGAGACCGTGATATGAGAGGAATTAAGGAGACACAAAAGCTCAAGCTTGGGGATGCCCAAGGCATCCCAAGATAATATTTCAATAAGTCTCAAGCATCTAAGCATGGGGATGCCCCGGTTGGCATCCCACCTTTCTTCTTCAACAACTATCGGTTAGTATCGGTTGATCCTAAGTTATTGCTTCTTCACATGATGTTTGCTACTCTTAGATGTCATTTTATTTTGCTTTGCTTGCTGTTTGAATAGAATACCAAGATCTGAAATTATTAAATGTTAGAGAGTCTTCACATAGTTGCATAATTATTCGACTACTCATTGATCTTCACTTATATCTTTTGGAGTAGTTTGTCATTTGCTCTAGTGCTTCACTTATACCTTTTAGAGCATGGTGGTAGTTTTATTTTGAAGAAATAGATGAACTCTCATGCTTCTCTTAGATTATTTTGAGAGTCTTAAATATCATGGTAATTTGCTTAATAATTATATGCTTGGTATTCAAGATTTGTGAAACTTTCTTTTGAGTGCATTGAATACTAAGAAAAGATTGAAGCATGATAATTGTTTTGAGATATGGAGGTGATAATATTAGAGTCATGCTAGTTGAGTAATTGTGAATGAAAAGAATACTTGTGTTAAATTTTGTGATTCCCGTAGCATGCACATATGGTGAACCGTTATGCGATGAAGTCGGAGCATTATTCATTTATTGATTGTCTTCCTTATGAGTGGCGGTCGGGGACGAGCGATGGCTTTTTCCTACCAATCTATCCCCCTAGGAGCATGCGTGTAGTACTTTGTTTCGATAACTAATAGTTTTTTGCAATAAGTATGTGAGTTCTTTATGACTAATGTTGAGTCTATTGATTATACGCGCTCTCACCCTTCCACCATTGCTAGCCTGTCTAGTACCGCGCAACCTTTGCCGGTACCATAAACCCACCATTTACCTTCCTCAAAACAGCCACCATACCTACCTATTATGGCATTTCCATAGCCATTCCGAGATATATTGCCATGTAACTTTCCACCGTTCCGTTTATTATGACACGCTTCATCATTGTCATATTGCTTTGCATGATCAGGTAGTTGACATCGTATTTGTGGCAAAGCCACCGTTCATAATTCTTTCATACATGTCACTAATGAGTCATTGCACATCCCAGTACACTGCCGGAGGCATTCATATAGAGTCATATCTTGTTGTAAGTATCGAGTTGTAATTCTTGAGTTGTATGTAAATAAAAGTGTGATGATCATCATTATTAGAGCATTGTCCCAGTGAGGAAAGGATGATGGAGACAATGATTCCCCCACAAGTCGGGATGAGACTCTGGACGAAAATAAAAAAATAAAAGAGGCCAAAGAAGCCCAAATAAAAAAAGAAAAGAGGCCATAAAAAAAGAGAAGGCCCAAATAAAAAAATATAAAAAAATAAAAAATGAGAGAAAAAGAGAGAAGGGGCAATGCTACTATCCTTTTACCACACTTGTGCTTCAAAGTAGCACCATGATCTTCATGATTGAGAGTCTCCTATGTTGTCACTTTCATATACTAGTGGGAATTTTCATTATAGAACTTGGCTTGTATATTCCAATGATGGGCTTCCTCAAAATGCCCTAGGTCTTCGTGAGCAAGCAAGTTGGATGCACACCCACTAGTTTCTTTTGT
The DNA here is from genome assembly GCF_002162155.2 of Triticum dicoccoides. Classification (NCBI taxonomy): domain Eukaryota; kingdom Viridiplantae; phylum Streptophyta; class Magnoliopsida; order Poales; family Poaceae; genus Triticum; species Triticum dicoccoides. The sequence continues at coordinate 118,827,651 of NC_041384.1, read as the reverse complement.
TGAGCTTTCATATACTTATAGCTCTAGTGCATCCGTTGCATGGCAATCCCTACTCACTCACATTGATATCTATTGATGGGCATCTCCATAGCCCAATGATACGCCTAGTTGATGTGAGACCATCTTCCCCTTTTTTGTCTTCTCCACAACCACCATTCTATTCCACCTATAGTGCTATGTCCATGGCTCACGCTCATGTATTGCGTGAAGATTGAAAAAGTTTGAGAACATCAAAAGTATGAAACAATTGCTTGGCTTGTCATCGGGGTTGTGCATGATTTAAATATTCTGTGTGATGAAGATGGAGCATAGCCAGACTATATGATTTTGTAGGGATAGCTTTCTTTGGCCATGTTATTTTGAGAAGACATGATTGCTTTGTTAGTATGCTTGAAGTATTATTATTTTTATGTCAATATGAACTTTTTTCTTGAATCTTTCAGATCTGAATATTCATATCACAAGTAAGAAGAGTTACATTGAAATTATGCCAACTAGCATTCCACATCAAAAATTATCTTTTTTTATCATTTACCTACTCGAGGACGAGCATGAATTAAGCTTGGGGATGCTTGATACGTCTCCAACGTATCTATAATTTTTGATTGCTTCATGCTATATTATCTACTGTTTTGGGCAATATTGGGCTTTATTATCCACTTTTATATTACTTTCGGGACTAACCTATTAACCGGAGGCCTAACCCAGATTTGCTGTTTTTTTGCCTATTTCAGTGTTTCGAAGAAAAGGAATATCAAACGGAGTCGAAACGGAACGAAATCAACTGGAGAAGTTATTTTTGGAAGGAAACCTACCGGATAGACTTGGACCCTACGTCAGAAGATGAAGGAGGAGCTCACGAGGGTAGGGGGCACGCCCACCCCCTGGGGCGCGCCCCCCTACCTCGTGGCCCCCCCTTCGGTCCACCGACGTACCTCCTGCACCCATATATACCTACGTAACCTAAAACTTCCAGAACGGAGAATAGATCGGGGAGTTCCGCAGCCAGAAGCCTCCGTAGCCATCGAAAACCAATCTAGACCCGTTCCGGCACCCTGCCGGAGGGTGCAATCCCTCTCCGGTGGCCATCTTCATCATCCCGGTGCTCTCCATGATGAGGAGGGAGTAGTTCTCCCTCAGGGTTGAGGGTATGTACCAGTAGCTATGTGTTTGATCTCTCTCTCTCGTGTTCTTGATTTGGCACGATCTTGATGTATCGCGAGCTTTGCTATTATAGTTGGATCTTATGTTTCTCCTCCCCCTCTACTCTCCTGTAATGAATTGAGTTTCCCCTTTGGAGTTATCTTATCGGATTGAGTCTTTAAAGATTTGAGAACACTTGATGTATGTCTTGCCATGGATATCTGTGGTGACAATGGGATATCACGTGATTCACTTGATGTATGTTTTGGTGATCAACTTGTGGGTTCCGCCCATGAACCTATGCATAGGGGTTGGCACACGTTTTCGTCGTGATTCTCCCATAGAAACTTTTGGGCACTCTTTGAGGTTCTATGTGTTGGTTGAATAGATGAATCTGAGATTGTGTGATGCATATCGTATAATCATACCCACGTATACTTGAGGTGACATTGGAGTATCTAGGTGACAGTTGGGTTTTGGTTGATGTGTGTCTTAAGGTGTTATTCTTGTTCGAACTCTAGGGCTGTTTGTGACACTTATAGGAATAGCCCAACGGATTGATTGGAAAGAATAACTTTGAGGTGGTTTCATACCCTACCATAATCTCTTCGTTCGTTCTCTGCTATTAGTGACTTTGGACTGACTCTTTCTTGCCTGTTGAGGGATAGTTATGTGATCCAATTATGTTAATATTGTTGAGGGAACTTACACTAGCGAATGTATGAACCCTAGGCCTTGTTTCCTATCATTGTAATACCATTTACGCTCACTTTTATCATTAGTTACCTTGCTGTTTTTATAATTTCAGATTACAAATACCTTTATCTACTATCCATATACCACTTGTTTCACCATCTCTTCCCTGAACTAGTGCACCTATACACTTTACCATTGTATTGGGTGTGTTGGGGACACAAGAGACTCTTTGTTATTTGGTTGCAGGGTTGCTTGAGAGAGACCATCTTCATCCTACGCCTCCTATGGATTGATAAACCTTAGTTCATCCACTTGAGGGAAATTTGCTACTGTCCTACAAACCTCTGCACTTGGAGGCCCAACAACGTCTACAAGAAGAAGGTTGTGTAGTAGACATCAATGAACATCATCATTAACATTATCACTAGGTTCATGTTCATTACCGGATTGTGTTTCAGCATCAGAAATAGAAATATCATTAGGATTCTCTGGTTTGTCAACAACAGGTTCACTAGAAGCATGCAAAGTCCTATCATTTTTCCTTTTTCTTCTTCTTAGAAGAAAAAGGTGCATCAATATTAATTCTCTGAGAATCTTGCTCAATTCTCTTAGGGTGGCCCTCAGGATAGAAAGGTTCATGAGTCATTTTTCCCCCTCTAGTCACAACTCTAACAGCATTTTCATTTTTCTTATTATCTAATTCATTGAGCAAATCATTCTGAGCTTTAAGTACTTGTTATACTTGAGTGGTAACTGAGGGAGTCCTGGATTAGGGGGTCTCTGGACAGCCGGACTATATCCTTTGGCCGGACTGTTGGACTATGAAGAGACGAGATTGAAGACTTCGTCCCGTGTCCGGATGGGACCCTCCTTGGCGTGGAAGGCAAGCTAGGCAATACAGATATGTATATCTCCTCCTTTCTAACCGACCTTGTGTAACCCTAGCCCCCTTCGGTGTCTATATAAACCGGAGGGTTTTAGTCCGTAGGACAACATACAATCATACCATAGGCTAGCTTCTAGGGTTTAGCCTCTCTGACCTTGTCAGGACCCCGACTCGATGTCACATCGATCTAGCCGGTAACACCTCATATCACCTTGCGGCCTCACGCACGGTATCCCCACGGGTGTCGCCTTACCTTTGCCCGGGACCGTTTGCGCATTTTGGCTCACGTATATGATAGTGTCGCTAGCATCCATATGATAAAGAGCCCGGGCTGACATGACTAGTCGTAAACCCAAAGTGGCACAGACTTACAGGGACAGGCATCCATGACCCAGCTTCGAACGTGTCGGTCATCAGCAAATGGGTCCGGGCTGTAGCACTGGGCTAGCAGGACTCCGGTAAACCGGGCTGTAGCGGGCTAACAGGACTCCGGTACTCAAAGCGTGACATTTCCCCGAAGGGACAGACACAGGAACGAAGAAGGACACATGCCGGCCAGCCTAAGTGTTCCAGAGCAGTAGCAAGCTACCATGGCTCAGCGGTAACACTAGGAGACATTTCCCGGTAAGAGAGGCTACTAAAGATAAACAACTAGATTGTCAGATCCCACACATACCAAGCATTTCAATCATACACACAATATGCTCGATATGTGCAAATACAACGAAGCATCACAACATGACTCTATGACACAAGCATTTTATTTAAGGCTCGGGGAGCCATACATATCATACACAAAGGTACGGGTCTCACGACCCAACATACAAGTCATACAATCATACAAGCCAGCAGCGGAAGTACATTGTCTGGGTACAGACAACTAGTAAAATAAAAGAGGCTTGGAAGCCTAACTATACTACGTGGTCCATCACAAGCTCAGGGTCACCACCTGGGTCTTTAGCCTACTCGTTGATGTCAACGTCTACATAGAACCCATCAGAAGGGGTTGCAGCGTCTTCTGTAAAATGTAGATTATAGCAACATGAGTACAAAGGTACTCAGCAAGACTTACATCAGATCCTACATACATGCATAGTATCAAGAATGGTTGGTGGAGTTATTGCAGCAAGCCAGCTTTGACTCTTGGCTAGACTATCCTACGATACACCAACTTGAAATGTTTTGCGCACTCGAGTCCACTACTCACCACTCAATACACTACCGAGGATTCACCTCCGTCTTCCTACGGAAGAGCCATCCTCGGCACTCACACTTATCTTGAGGCTTTTAGTAGTTTCCATTTACTTGTCTATGAACTGTATAGGCAACCAAGTAGTCCTTTACCGCGGACGCGGCTATTCGAATAGATCATGATAACCCTGCAGGGGTGTACTTCTTCATACATGTTTCCACCACTTAGCGTCTGCACACGACATGTGCTCGGCAGACTTCAAGCGAAAGCCGACGTGGGTGTAGACCACGACCTACCTAAACACTTAAGCCTCTAGTCCAGGTTTATCGCCTATTCAGGTTCCATCCGCAGGGAGTCCGGCCGAGGTTTCCCATACGGCCCCGAACGATGTGAACAGGGTTCCCGAGATACCTAACGGGTATTCGGTACACCCGGCCACGTACCTACCGCATCACAGCCCACCCCTATGGTCAGCGCTGTCCACGGCCTCCAGTAGGCTACAAACACCAGAAACTACTTGCAACTCCTGGACAGAGAGCTAGGGTGAATAAGAAGTCGAGCGGGGTCATATCTCAGGGCCCAATGCATGGTAGTAGCTGTATCTTAAATCACACATACAGATCTTAGTGCTTAAGGTCGGCTTCAATGAAACAACCCACCATGTACTCCTACATGGCCTCTCATCGATACCTTTACCAAATCGTGTTCACCACACCACTCTCATTACCGACATAATCATTTCACTCTAGCCATCACCCAGATGAACCAGACCCGACACGACTCTAAGCATAGCAGGCATAGCAAGGTAGGAACAACACATACATATGGCTCAATCAACTCCTACACATGCTAGTGGGTTTCATCTAGTTACTGTGGCAATGACAGGTCATGCAGAGGAAATGGGTTCAACTACCGTAGCACACAGCAGTTTGAATCGCGTTGTCTTAATGCAGTAAAAGAGAGCAGGAGCGAGAACATGGGATTGTATCGATATGATCAAATGGTTGGTTGCTTGCCTGATGGTTCGATGCACTGATACGGTTCTTCGTTAGGGTAATCACGGTACTCCTCGGAGGCAGAACCTGTCGCAAAGGACACCGATACACAACCATCACCAAACAATGTGCAACAATATGATGCATGCATGAAACATGGCAATATGAGTGTGTTGGGCTAATGCAACTAAAACCAGAAGGGTTTGAACAAATTTGAATCAAGGATTCAAATTTCAAATTCAAATATGGCCTTTTAAAGTGCTTTTCCTTGTTCTTCTTAAAACATCAATTTAACTTGTTTGATCATGCATGAAAATAGTACAGATGGATAGATTGGATTTTTCTGATCATTTTTCATATATAATTTGTCCAATTTGGAGTTACAGAATAAAAGTTATGAATTTTTGAAGTTTAAATAATATTCTGGAATTTCCTGATTTAAATTAAATCCAGAAAATCAATTACTGCGTCAGCCTGACGTCAGTGTGACGTCAGCAGGTCAACGGAACAGGTCTGGGTCAAACCTGACAGTGGGTCCCGCATGTCAGGGTGATTATTTTAATTAAAACTTAATTAAAACTAATCCTGTTTAATTAACAGGGCTGGGCCCCACCTGTCATTGACTCAGGGGAGTCAACCAGGGCCCACCCGTGGTCAAACCCGGGTCGGCTGCACCGGCGTTTAGCCGCCGGCGAGCCCGACGCGGCGGCGGGAGTGGTTTTGGCCATTTCGGCCACCAAATGGGCCGCGGAGACCACCGAAGGGGAGCTGAGGACAAACCGCAGCTCTTGGCGGAGTCCGTTGAGGTCGGGGTGGCCGGAGTTGGCGCCGGCGACGACTTGGGCGGCCATCGGGGTTCGGCCGAGGACGAACTTGACGCTAGAGGGGTCGGTGAGGCTCGGGGAGTGGCTAGCTAGATGCTACGTGACACGGTGAGCATGACGGACACCAGTTTGTGGCCGGAGGATGACCGGGAGCACGTCGGCGACGAGCTCCACGGCGGTGGGTGCGGTTGAGCTCCGGGAGGTTGCTACACGGCTCGGGAGCAAGAACGGAAGGGAGGGGAAGATGGCTAAGCTCACAGTGAGTGCGACGGAGTCCTTGGAGCGGCCGGAGATGGACCGGAGCGACGACGGCGTTGAAGGGGATCTCCGGCGACGGTGAGCTCGGGCGAGGTCGGTGCGGTGGACTCGGGCGTTGCGAGCGCTCGGGGCTCGGCTGCTCGATGAAGTGGACAGCGGCGGAGCTCCTGGACACGGTGGCACGGCGTGGGGTGGACGGAGGGCGTGGCTACGGCGAGGGGGTGGCGGCGATGGCGTCGGCCATGGCTGGGGCGTGCGAGGGGGAGGAGCTGGAGAGGAGAGGGGGTGTCTGGGGGGTTCGGGGGAGAGAGGGAGGCTGATCCACGGCGTTAGCCGGGCGAGGAAGGCGGCGAGGCGGCGAGCAGCTGCGTGGCGAGCTGCGGTGCTCGCCGTCGAGCACCTGCCTGCCTGCCTGGCCGGAAGCAGCTCGCTGGCGCGGTGCTGGGCTGGGCCGGCAGGTGGGCCGGTACTGGGCGACAGGTAAGCTTTTCCCCTTTTTTTCTGTTTCTGTTTTTATTTAATATATCTGCAACTTTGTTGAATTTAATAAAATACCTAGGCAACTTCAAAAATCACCAAATCACTCCTGGTCCATAGTTGGATTATTTCCAACATGAAACATTTTAGTTTGGAGGTATTTGAGCATTTAAATATTTTATATAATTTTAAATGCCCAAATTCAAATATTTATGAATTAATTCAAAAACCCTAGGATGGCCTAGGAAAATGTGCACCACTTTTGGCAGAGGTTCTGAACCAAGACAAAAATGATGGGCATTTTAGAAGGGCATTTCAGGTTCATTGAAAAAGTTTTTAGTAAACCCTAGTTGGTTTCAGAGGGGACTGGGGGTTCTGTCATCCCCATTTCAAGTTTCTGATGAAGAAGTAAACATGATGCAACACTCTAATGCATGGCTAACTAGGATGTGACAGACCTCGTCGTAGATCAACTCTTGTACTACTCATATTATCAAGAATAATCAATCAGGACGTAGGGTTTTACCTCCATCAAGAGGGCCCGAACCTGGGTAAAACATCGTGTCCCCTGCCTCCTATTACCATCCGCCTTAGATGCACAGTTCGGGACCCCCTACCCGAGATCCGCCGGTTTTGACACCGACATTGGTGCTTTCATTGAGAGTTCCTCTATGTTGTCATCATTGGGCTTGATGGCTCCTTCAATCATCGATAGTGATGCAGTCCAGGGTGACACTTTTCTCCCCGGACAGATCTTTGTGTTCGGCGGCTTTGCACTGCGGTCCAACTCGCTTGGCCATCTGGAGCAGATCGAGAGTTACGCCCCTGGCCACCAGGTCAGGTTTGGAAGCTTAAACTACACGGCCGATATCCACGGAGACTTGATCTTCGACGGATTCAAACCCCTGCCTAGTGCACCACACGGTCACGATGAGCATGATTTAGCTCTACCATCGGACAGTGTTTAGGAGATCGCGCTGGCAACCGCTTCGACCCTCAATTCGGAACCAGTTGTGCCATCCATGGACGGGTGGATAGACCCCGCCTTAGAGGCCGTATCCTCAGCGGTGATTGAGCCGAGTATTGACCTTACCCTTAACAAGAGCCGTGATGCCAAGCTACCGGATCCTTCCCCGGCCACGGACTCCGAACCGCCTGCGCCCATGCCTATCAAATCCAACTGGGCGCCGATCATGGAGTTTACCTCCATGGATATCTTTCAGAACTCGCCCTTTGGCGACATACTGAACTCATTAAGGTCTCTCTCCTTGTCAGGAGAGTCCTAGCCGAACTATGTCCGGCGGGATTGGGATGTGGATGATGAAGAAATTCGCCGCCCACCCACCACCCACTTAGTAGACACTATCGACGATTTGACCGACATGCTCGACTTCGACTCCGAAGACATCGACAACATGGACGACGATGCAGGAGGCGAACAAGAACCACTGCCCACAGGGCACTGGACAGCCACCTCGTCATATGACATATATATGGTGGACACACCCAAAGAAGGCAATGGCGATGGGACAGCGGAGGATGACCCCTCCAAGAAGCAACCCAAGCGCCGACGTCAGCGGCGCCGCTCTAAGTCTCGCCAAAGCAAAAGCGGTGACACCGACACAGGAGATAATAGCACTCCGGACAGTACCGAAGACGACAACAATCGCCTCCAGCAAGATTTAGGGCAGGAGGATGGAGAAACCAGCTCTCCCGAGAGAGTGGCAGGTGGAGAGGCGGAGGATGATAATTACATGCCTCCCTCCGAAGACGAGGCAAGCCTCGACGATGACGAATTCGTCGTGCCTAAGGATCCCGTCGAACAAGAGCGCTTCAAGCGCCGGCTTATAGCCACGGCAAATAGCCTTAAGAAAAAGCAATAGCAGCTTCAAGTTGATCAAGATTTGCTAGCCGACAGATGGACTGAAGTCCTGGTGGCCGAGGAATATAAACTCGAACGTCCCTCCAAGAGTTACCCAATGCGTAGGTTGCTACCCCGACTGGAGGAGGAAGCACCAAAACCTACATCTCCAGCGTATGACGCGGCTGATCGGCCACCTCGTGGCCGCGACAGATAGGCATTTCAGCCAAAAGCTCAGCCAGCACCCTGACGCCACTCAAATAAAAATGTCAATGCAGGGGGAAATACGCCAGACCCGCGAGACGTATTGAAGTACAAAGCAAAACACGGAAGATCGATCTACGGATCACGAGGGCGCGCCACTATGCGAGACGATAACCGTCACGCCGGATACAATAAAAGTAAATTCGGTTGGGCCGAACACAGCGGACAAGACTCATTTGAGTTGCGTCGCGATATAGCCCAGTACAAAGGCACCGCACACCCCCTATGCTTCACAGACGAAATAATGGATCACCAAATCCCAGAGGGTTTCAAACCCATAAATATCGAATCATAGGACGGCACAACAGATCCTGCGGTATGGATGGAGGACTTCCTCCTGCACATCCACATGGCTCGCGGTGACGATCCACACGCCATCAAATACCTCCCACTCAAACAAAAAGGACCAGCTCGGCATTGGCTCAACAGCCTGCCAGCAGAATCCATTGGCTGTTGGGAAGATCTGGAAGCCGCATTCCTCGACAACTTCCAGGGCACTTATGTGCGACCACCAGATGCCGATGACTTGAGCCACATAATTCAGCAGCCAGAGGAATCGGCCAGGCAATTCTGGACACGGTTCCTGACAAAGAAAAATCAAATCGTCGACTGTCCGGATGCAGAGGCCCTAGTAGCTTTTAAGCACAACATCCGCGACAAGTGGCTCACCCGGCACCTTGGCCAGGAAAAGCCGAAATCTATGGTAGCCCTCATGACACTCATGACCCGCTTTTGCGTGGGAGAAGACAGCTGGCTGGCTCGCAGCAATAATATATCAAAGAATCATGGTACTTCGGATACCAAGGAGGGCAATGGCAGGTCACGTCGCAACAAACACAAGCGCCGCATCAATAGCGACAATACCGAGGATACATCAGTCAATGCCGGATTTAAGGGCACTAAACCCGGTCAGCGGAAAAAGCCATTCAAAAGAAGCACTTCGGGCCCGTCCAGTTTGGACCGTATACTTGATCGCTCGTGTCAAATACACGGCACCCCCGACAAGCCAGCCAATCACATCAACAGCGATTGTTGGGTGTTCAAGCAGGCCGGCAAGTTAAATGCCGAAAACAAAGATAAGGGATCACATAGGGATGACGAGGAGGAGCCCCGGCAGCCGAACACCAGAGGATAGAAGAGGTTCCCCCCACAAGTGCGGACGGTGAACATGATATACGCAACCCACATCCCCAAGAGGGAGCGGAAGCGTGCGCTAAGGGACGTATATGTATTGGAGCCAGTCGCCCCAAAGTTCAACCCATGGCCCTCCTGTCCAATCACCTTCGATCGCAGGGACCACCCCACTAGTATCCGTCATGGCGGATTCGCCGCGCTGGTCTTAGACCCAATCATCAATGGATTTCACCTCACTCGAGTCCTTATGGATGGCGGCAGCAGCCTGAACCTGCTTTATCAGGACACAGTGTGCAAAATGGGTATAGACCCCTCAAGGATCAAACCCACAAAAACGACCTTCAAAGGCGTCATACCAGGTGTAGAGGCCCATTGCACAGGCTCAGTCAAACTAGAAGTGGTCTTCGAATCCCCAGATAACTTCCGAAGCGAGGAGTTAATCTTCGATATAGTCCCGTTCCGAAGTGGCTATCAAGCACTGCTCGGGCGAACCGCATTTGTGAGATTTAATGCGGTACCGCATTATGCATACCTCAAGCTCAAGATGCCAGGACCTCGGGGGGTCATCACAGTCAATGGAAACACAGAGCGCTCTCTCCCTACGGAGGATCACACTGCGGCCCTCGCAACAGAAGCACAAAGAAGCCTCTTAAGGCAATCCACCAGTTCGGCGATCAAGGACCTGGACACCTTCAAGCGCGCTCGGAGTAATCGGCAACAAGACTGCCGGGCACGTTCCGAGCTCGCATGGCAATGCGGCCCCCACCCCAGTCCCAGCCAAACGGCGAAATCCGTGCCACGTGTACATAATTATGCATTGAAAATACCATGGGCACGGGTGGGGAGGGGGGCACGACTACGGCACGCCCCAAGACGTGGCTCAACCACAATAGGGGCTTCTCGCTTTGTTATTTTTCTCTCTTTCAGGACTTTAATCTCTGGAATCCCTGTCCGGCAGTACGGTTGCCGGACACATGATGCCGGTCGCCCCACGGAACTCCCAGGCGGCTTCTGATAACGAGTGAAATACCTGCTTTAAATACCATTCCTCAGCTTGCCCTTGGAGGGGACATGTCAAATAGTCCTACTTTTCGCTTATCACACTACTTGTATAATTCTGCTTCGACGCACCTTATTGAATAAACAATGCATATCACTAGACTATTATCGCATTCTCTATTCTTCTTTATATATATATATATATATATGTATATATGTTCATTCATGACATTCAGCACCCGTACACTCTGGTACGGCCAATACGCCAGGCGCTTAAGCATACCCCATAATACGGCGTGAGAAGTCCGAACACTTTCGACAGTGCGGCACCCCGAACTTATAGCATTATATGCATCAGCTCCGAATCATGTCTTGGGCCAATAGTTGGCTTCGCCCGGCTCCCATGTTTTGGTACCTTACGTTCCGCTATATCGGCTAAGGTAGCACTGGGAGAACTACTGCGATTGTGCCCCGGTTCAGCTGGGCTAAGCACCTCAGTAGAGAAAGCTAAAACTGACTGTCGTGATAAGGCGAGAGCTGGTCGCTGTTCGAGAGCTCTCGAGTCCCTAAAGACTTATGCCGCTTAGAGCGAGGAGTCGGCTTTGTCCGACTTAAGGCGTGTATAGCGCCCCGAATTCGGCCTTCCGGATACTAGGGGCTTCACCAAAATTTAAAATTGTAGAATTCTATGGCTAAGTGAGAGTGATAAAGCATTATAGTTCGGTTGCCTTGTTCGTTGTGCTGAGCACCTCCCTCGAAGGACCCAACAATGGGAAGAGGAGTGCTTAGGTTTATCCCGAACACCCCAGCACTCGTGGCATGGGGGCAGAAGCCGACGACTGGCCATCTCTCAGATTTGATAAATAGCCGCACAGAAGGTAATATTTTAAATTCAAACAAGCGTTGCATAGCGCATATGAACAAGTTTTCATAATACAGGATCACACGAGCAAGTTCATTCAAAAATTACATCCTTCGCACACTCGTCCGCCACAAGACAGGCACCCTTCAGGACACCCTCATAATACATCTCAGGGTGGCGATGCTCCTTGCCCTGCGGCGGCCCCTCCTTCACCAGCTTCTCGGCGTCCATCTTGGCCCAGTGCACCTTCGCACGGGCAAAGGCCCGGCGTGCACCTTTGATGCAGACGGACCGCTTTATGACATCTAGCCGTGGGCAGGCATCTACAAGCCGCCTCACCACGCCGAAGTAGCTGTTGGGAAGGGAGTCGCCAGGCCACATCCAGATTATAAGGCCCCTCATGGCCTGTTTGGCCGCCTTGTGCAGCTCAACAAGTTGCTTCAGCTTGTCGCTCATAGGCATCGGGTGTTCGGTCCCAGTATACTGAGACCAGAACAACTTCTCCGTTGAGCTTCCCTCCTCAGCCTGGTAATATTTTGCGGCATCCGACACACTGCGGGGCAAATCTGCGAATGCTCCTGGAGAGCTCCGGACTCGGGTAAGTAACAAGTAATTTAATTTCACATGCTTGCTTTGCATATTGAATGCCTTACCCGCCGCTATCTTCCTCATCGCCTCAATCTCCTGGAGGGCCTTTTGGGTTTCAGCCTTGGCATTCTTTGTGCTCTCGAGGGCCGCGGCGAGCTCGGACTATCGCGTCTTCGAGTCAAGCTCCAAAGCCTCGTGCTTCTTTAGGAGAGCCTGGAGCTCTTGCTGCACCTCGCCCACCCATGCCTCTTGCTTTTCCCGCTCGGTGCGCTCCTTGGCCGCTTTGTTCTCGGCCTCGGACAGCGCTTGCTTCAGGGTTGCCACTTCGTTCGTGGCCCCTGGCACATTCATGATGATCCTGTCATTTCGCAACCACATTTTCTTTTTTATATAGACAAGGTATTACTTACCTTTGTTCTCCTCGAGCTGCCTCTTGGCAAGGCCGAGCTCTTTCTCGGACCCCTCGAGGTCCTGCTTCAGTACGGCGACCTCCGTAGTCAGTGCGGCAGAGGTCAGCAGCGAAGCCTGCATACGCATACAGACATACTTATATTAGACTCCTGCAGGTATTATTTGATCCTCTATTCGGCTTTTCTTTGTGAACACCAAACAGGGCATCAGGGGCTACTGTCTATGTGGTAATATTTTTCTATATTTTAAATACTTACCTCAAAGCCTATTAGAAGGCTGGCACAGGCTTCAGTCAGTCCGCTCTTGGCAGACTGAACCTTCTTGATCACCGCACTCATAATAGTGCGGTGCTCTTCGTTGATGGAAGCGCCGCGAAGCGCTCCCAGCAGGTTGTCCAGTGCCTCTGGATGGACAGAGGTCACCGGAACGGGTGGCTTGCCCCTCTTGGAAGAGGGCCGCCTGCTCGAGTCCGGAACCACTGGAGGTTCCGGCGTGGTGTTCGGCTGAGAGCCGAACTTGGAGCCCCCGGGAGCCTTGCTCCATTTGCTCCTAGAGTCCGGAAGGTCGCCTTAAGGTGCCTCCGGGACTGTCTCCCCCCGGCTCGGTGCCCCTTGAGGCAATACCTCGGCATTGTCCGTAGGGCAAGGAGAGGAAGCGGTTGGAAGTGTATCACTATTCATGTCCGACGAGTCCAAGGAACCGTCTGATGATGATACATCGAACGGGCTTGGGGCGGACTGCATAATCATACTCGATGTTAGGAGAAGCAGTGTGACAAAGGTATGCTATGAGTTACTCTAGTATCTGAATACTTACGACTTCGCCAGGGGCTTGGCCCTGAGCAGCCACTCGTCTTCGCGGTCGGCGGCGGTGGTGGAGCAGTCCGGAAGGAGAGTCCATCCCTTCTTGGACCCTTCGGCCGCCCCGGTTGGGGTGGCCTTCCCTTTCTTGTCTCCCCCGGCTGGAGGGGTAGATCTTCATCTTACTTCTCCTCGTTTTCACGGGAGGAGTGTGTCTCGGTGTTATCGGATGATGAGTCCGATACCACCTGGCGCCGGGAACTCTTTCGGGTTCCCTTGGCCTTCTTCTTAGTCTTCTCCGGGACCTCATAAGGAGCCGGAGTCCGCATATCCGTCAGGAGAGCTTCCGCAGTGTCTTCAGGCAGAGGAGACGGACAGTTAATCTGCTCCGATGTCTCTACCCAGTCCTGTCAAAGGCATGGGAGCTCAGACCCCGCACATGGTTAAGCTATGGGGAACAAATATCCTATCAGATGTACAGAACTTACCGAATTCGCAGGGCGCTTCGCGCTTAGCCCGCGGTCCTCGGTGAGAGGAGGAGGGACCTCGGTGCCCTTGAACAGCACCCTCCAGGCGTCCTTATGCGTCGTATCGAAGAGCTCGTGTAGAGTCTGGTGCTGGGCCGGGTCAAACTCCCATAACTTAAAATCTCGTTGTTGACACGGGAGGATCCGACGGAAGAGCATGACCTGGACTATGTTGACAAGCTTGAGTTTCTTGCTTATCATGTTCCGGATACACTTCTGGAGTCGGTCCAGCTCCACCAATGAACCCCAAGAGAGGCCCTTCTCCTTCCAGGAAGTGAGCCGCGTGGAGATTCTGGATCGAAACTCGGGGGCCGCCACCCAGTTGGTGTCGCGCGGCTCGATGATGTAGAACCACCCCTATTGCCACCCCTTTATGGTCTCCACGAAGGAGCCCTTGAGCCATATAACGTTGGGCATTTTGCCCACCATGGCTCTGCCGCATTCCGCTTGTTGGCCGCCCACCACCTTCGGCTTGATATTGAAGGTCTGCAGCCACAGGCCGAAGTGGGGCCGAATGCGGAGGAAAGCCTCGCACATGACGATGAATGCCGAGATGTTGAGGATGAAATTCGGGGCCAGATCATGAAAGTCCAGCCCATAATAGAACATGAGGCCGCGGACGAATGGATGGAGGGGAAACCCCAGTCCGCGGACGAAGTGGGGGAGGAAAACCACCCTTTCGTGAGGTTTCTGGGTGGGGATGACCTGCCCCGCGGCTGGCAGCCGGTGCGCGATATCCGCGGCTAAGTATCCGGCCCCACGTAGGTTTTTTATGTGCCCCTCCGTGACGGAGGAGGCCATCCACTTGCCTCCCACTCCGGACATGTTTGGAGAGAGTTGAGGAGAAGGATGTGGACTTGGGCGTTGGAGCTCGAGTGCGCGAGAATGGATGAGCAAGGAGGAAGAAGGCATGGGTAGGAAAAGATGAGACCTTATCCCTTTATAAGGGCGGGCGAAACTATGCGCCCCCACTAGCCTGGTAAAACTCGCCTATCCGCCAAGCACCGTAATTGGTGGCGTGGTTGGGTTACCCATGCCCGTATTAATGAGAATCCCGTAATAAGGGGAACACGATCTCTGCTTTGACAAGACGTGTCAAGAAACTGCCTCGCGTTATGTGCGGGGCTGGTTAAAGAAAAACGGTTCGTATAATTACCGGGCCATGGCGTGATGTCATGCCGCCCAAACGTGTCAGCGGATTGAATTTGTGGAAATATTATTCTCTCTATGGTGGTCTGTGGAACTTATTTTGCGGGGTCGGACACTATCCTGCTATTCAAACTCTTCTGTGGTGTATTCGGAGGAGGAACCCACCTTGCAATGCCGAAGACAACACTACGCGCCGGACTCATCGTATTGAAGCCTAGTTCAGGGGCTACTAAGGGAGTCCTGGATTAGGGGGTCTCCGGATAGCCGGACTATATCCTTTGGCCGTACTGTTGGACTATGAAGATACGAGATTGAAGACTTCGTCCCGTGTCCGGATGGGACTCTCCTTGGCGTGAAGGCAAGCTAGGCAATACAGATATGTATATCTCCTCCTTTGTAACCGACCTTGTGTAACCCTATCCCCCTCCGGTGTCTATATAAACCGGAGGGTTTTAGTCCGTAGGACAACATACAATCATACCATAGGCTAGCTTCTAGGGTTTAGCCTCTCTGATCTCGTGGTAGATCAACTCTTGTACTACTCATATTATCAAGAATAATCAAGCAGGACGTAGGGTTTAACCTCCATCAAGAGGGCCCGAACCTGGGTAAAACATCGTGTCCCCTGCCTCCTGTTACCATCCGCCTTAGACACACAGTTCGGGACCCCCTACCCGAGATCCGCCGGCTTTGACACCGACAGTAACCATAGAAGCATGTTTACTAATAAGTTTAAATTCACCTTTAACTCTAGACATATAATCACTCAAGTGTTCAATCATATAAGCATTACGTTTCAATGGTCTACCAACATAAGCATTGAAGTTTTCTTGCTTAACAATAAAATTATCAAACTCATCCAAGCCTTGGCTAGCAGACTTATTACGAGGAATATCACCTTCATCAAATCTATAGAGAGAATTTACCTTTACTACCCGTGTCGGGTTATCAAGACCATATTTCTTCAATAGGTGGTAAATTCTTAACATCTTCAACTTTAATACCCTTTTCTTTCATAGATTTCTTTGCCTCTTGCATATCTTCAGGACTGAGAAATAGAATACCCCTTTTCTTTGGAGTTGGCTTAGGAGTTGGTTCAGGAAGTGTCCAATCATTATCATTACTCAACATATTATTCAATAGAAATTCAGCTTGATCAACAGATCTTTTCCTGAAAACACAGCCAGCACAACTATCTAGGTGGTCTCTGGAAGCATCGGTTAGTCCATTATAAAAGATATCGAGTATTTCATTTTTCTTGAGAGGATGATCAGACAAAGCATTAAGTAATCGGAGAATCCTCCCCCAAGCTTGTGGGAGACTCTCTTCTTCAATTTGCACAAAATTATATATTTCCCTTAAGGAAGCTTGTTTCTTATGAGCGGGGAAATAGTTAGCAGAGAAATAATAAATCATATCCTGGGGACTACGCACACAACCATGATCAAGAGAATTAAACCATATTGTAGCATCACCCTTTAATGAGAACAGAAATAACTTAAGGATATAGTAGTAACAAATTTTTTCCTCATGAGTAAATAGGGTGGCTATATCATTCAATTTAGTAAGATGTGCCACAACAGTTTCAGATTCATAGCCATAAAAAGGATCAGATTCAACCAAAGTAATTAACTCAGGATCGATAAAGAAATCGTAATCTTTATCGGAAATACAGATAGGTGAGGTAGCAAAAGCAGGGTCATATTTCATTCTAGCATTCAAAGTTTTTTTTCCAGCTTAGCTAACAGTTTCTTAAGATAATATCTATCATTGCAAGCTAAAATATCTCTAGCAGTTTCTTCATCCATAACATAACCCTCAGGCACAACATGCAATTCATATCTAGGGGGAGAATCTTTATCATCACTTTCGTCAAAATTATCAGTTTCAATAATTTCATTTTCTCTAACCCTAGCAAGTTGTTCATCAAGAAATTCACCTAATGGCACAGTATTATCAAGCATACAAGTAGTTTCATCATAAGCATCATGCATAGCATAAGTGGCATCATCAATAACATGCGACATATCAGAATCAATAGGAGGAGTAGGTGTCACAAGTTTACTCATAACAGAAGGTGAATCAAGTGCAGAGCTAGATTGTAGTTCCTTACCTCCCCTCGTAGTTGAGGGATTTTTTTGGTTCTTTCATCTTTCAAGTTCCTCATAGTGATCAACAGATATAAATCCCAAGTGACTCAAAGAATAGAGCTATGCTCCCCGGCAACAGTGCCAGAAAATAGTCTTGATAACCCACAAGTATAGAGGATCACAATAGTTTTCGACGGTAGAGTATTCAACCCAAAATTATTGATTCGACACAAGGGGAACCAAAGAATACTCTCAAGTATTAATAGTTGAGTTGTCAATTCAACCGCACCTAAAAGACTTAATATCTGCAGCAAAGTATTTAGTAGCAAAGTAATATGGACGTAACGGTAATGGTGTCTAAAGTAACAATAGTAGTTTTGTAGTGATTGTAACAGTGGCAACATAAAAGTAAGTAAACAAAGATCAATAGGTGAAAAGCTCGTAGGCAATGGATCAGTTATGGATAATTATGTTGGATGTGATTCCTCATGCAATAGTTATAACATAGGGTGACACAGAACTAGCTCTAGTTCATCAATGTAACATAGGCATGTATTCCGAATATAGTCATACGTGCTTATGGAAAAGAACATGCATGACATCTTTTGTCCTACCCTCCCGTGCCAGCAGGGTCCTATTGGAAACTAAGGGATATTAACGCCTCCTTTTAATAGAGTACCGAACCAAAGAATTAACACTTAGTGAATACATGAACTCCTCAAACTATAGTCATCATCGGGAGTGGTCCCGATTATTGTCACTTCGGGGTTACCGGATCATAACACATAGTAGGTGACTATTGACTTGCAAAATAGGATCAAGGACTCACATATATTCATGAAATCATAATAGGTTCAGATCTGAAATCATGGCACTCGGGCCCTAGTGACAAGCATTAAGCATAGCAAAGTCATAGCAACATCAATCTCAGAACATAGTGGATACTGGATCAAACCCTAACAAAACCAACTCGATTACATGATAAATCTCATCCAACCCATCACCGTCCAACAAGCCTATGATGGAATTACTCACGCACGGCGGTGAGCATCATGAAATTGGTGATGGACGAAGGTTGATGATGACGATGGCGACGGATTCCCCTCTTTGGAGCCCCGAACGGACTCCAGATCAGCCCTCTCGAGAGAGATTAGGGCTTGGCGGCGGCTTTGTATTGTAAAACGCGATGAATCCTTCTCTCTGATTTTTTTCTCCCTGGACATGAATATATAGAGTTGGAGTTGAGGTTGGTGGAGCTTCAGGGGGCCCACGAGACAGGGGGCGCGCCCAGGGTGGTGGGCGCACCCCCCACCCTCGTGGACAGGGTGTGGGCCCCCTGGTGTTGATTCTTTCGCCAATATTTTTTATAAATTCCAGAAATATTCTCCGTGAAGTTTCAGGTCATTCTAAGAACTTTTATTTCTGCACAAAAATAACACCATGGCAGTTCTGCTGAAAACAGCGTCAGTCCGGGTTAGTTCCATTTGAATCATGCAAGTTAGAGTCCAAAACAAGGCCAAAAGTGTTTGGAGAAGTAGATACTATGGAGACGTATCACATGACAGAACAAACGAAGGAAAGCGGGCCCCGACAAGTACTTTCCCACTAAGCTCCTAGGAGCCGCCGAAAGGGACGCTGTCGGGTGCCCCAAGCTTGCCGAAAGGCAGCAACCTTCGACATGACCCCAAGCCCTGGCTATAGGGGCTGCTGCCCCTGCGGCCGAAGATGAGCTTTTAGTCCTTGCCGTCGAGCCCCAGGCTCTAGCATGGGCGCATCACACCGTCCATTTCCTCCAAACAAGGGAACTCCCTGGGGAACAGGAAGAAGCAGAGAAAGTAGCCCGTCGGTCCAGCATGTACCAGTTTGTGGATGATGCCCTATACAGAAGGAGATCGAATGGTGTGAAGTTGAAGTGCATTCCTTGAGAAGACGGACTGGAGCTGTTGGCAGAGATACATGGAGGCATGTGTGGCTCCCACATAGGGTCGAGAGCCCGTGCCGGCAAAGTGTTCCGGCAAGGTTTCTTCTCGCCCACCGCTCTCCAGGATGCAACTTCACTAGTAACCAAGTGTGAAGCGTGCCAGTTCCATTCAAAGAAGCTTCATCCACCAGCCCAATCTCTTCAGACAATCCCTCTTTCCTGGCCATTTTTGGTCTGGGGGCTCGACATACTGGGCCCCTTTCCCCATGTTGTCGGGGGCTTTGAGTACTTGTACTTCGCGATCGACAAGTTCACAAAGTGGCCGGAAGTAGAACCAGTGAGAAAGGTGAGAGCACAATCAACCGTCAAGTTCTTCAAGGGGCTAGTATGTCGTTTTGGTGTACCGAATAGAGTCATCACCGACAACGGCATGCAGTTCACGAGCCACACGTTTATGCAGTACATCCGAGACCTTGGTAGCAAGGTTTGTTTTGCTTCTTTCGCTCATCCCAGAAGAAACAACCAGGCAGAGAGAGCAAACGCAGAGGTGTTGCGAGGCCTCAAGACCAGGACTTTTGACATGCTACACAAGTGCAGAAGGCGCTGGGTTGATGAGTTGCCAATGGTTCTTTGGTCGAACAGAACAGCGCCAAATCGAGCCACTGGCCAGACACCCTCTGCCCTGGTATACGGGGTAGAAGCAGTTCTCCCCATGGAACTCATATACGGGTCATCCCGAGTGCTCGCTTATGATGAGCTTGAGCAAGAGCAGTTGCGCCAAGTTGATGCGACGCTCCTTGAGGAAGATCGTCTTCGGGCTACTGTGCGAGTTGCTCGCTACCAGCGAGCCTTGTGCCGCTACCATAGCCGCAAGGTTCATACCCGGAGCCTTGAGGAAGGCGACCTTGTTCTTTGGCGAGTTCAATCTGCCAGGAATTCCAGCAAGTTGACGCCGAAGTGGGAAGTCCCTTATCGAGTAATACGAGTCACCAGGCCTGGCGCAGTCTGCCTGGAGACCGAAGATGGAATTCCAGTGAGCAACTCCTGGAACATCGAACATCTTCTTAAGTTTTACCCATAAGGCACAGTTGCCGAGCCTCCCGACAAACCAGTTTTTGTACAAGCCTTGCCGACAAGGCATGTGACCCTTTGTACAAAGCCAGGCACAGACCCTGAGCATCAGATAAATAAATGAAGCGCTGGCGCCCTAGAATTTAGCATGCATGCTAGGTCGAGTCTCTGTCTGTTAGGATCGATAGTGCTCAACGACAACTGATCCCTAGCATAGAGGTCAAGTGCATGTCTTTTTGTCTCTTCCAGTCCGTTCTTGGCTCACATGTTGCACAGGCGCTTCTGCAGAGCCGTTTGGAGGAAAGAAGGTGGATCGACACCCTCAGCTTGTCGGGGGCTGCAAATTTAGATAAGTTTTCTCTCCCCGCTATGTGTTTCCGTATGAAGCTTGAACGTATGAAACTTTGTTCGTTCCTGTGCCACCATGCTCCCTCCTTCCTATGCCCGAAATCCCTTTCAAGCCGGAATTTGGTTGTAGTTGCGGTGGAAGGGAAGCAAGCGAAAGGCCCAATCCTGCTTTACCCCTACTCCCGCCAAGGGCGTGGGTATGACCATGGTATAACACAGGGGGACATCAAGGTTTGTTGCCGGGCGACGTTGTTTGTTTAAAATAACAAGGACTCGCTCCTTAGTGTGGGCCTCGCTCACGCACAAAAGAACCCGGCAAACACCCTTTTTCGTTAATACATTGTTGAACAAGTACAATTCACACAGAGTGTAAACATGAGCAAGGGGTTACAAAGTCTAAATTCGACAAGTGCCCACAGGCTTAAGATCTAAAAAAAGAGATAAGATGCCCGTAATCCCCTTCTTGTCGCTCTCCTCAGGAAGCGGATCGGGATAACAAGAGGGCAAAAGGAGTGCCTAGGCGAGGTACGAGCAGCAGAAGACACCAAGAGAACGTCCCGACGGCCGCCCGGAGTGGGGGACGGTGATGATGGTGCCGGGGAAGAAGCTGGAAGATGAGGCAGCAGGCCAGCAATACGAGACGAAGACGTTGATGCCATCGTACTCAGACTTGACAGCCCGCCACCCGCCTTCCTCGTCTTCTCCGGCCTTCCAGCACTAGCCTCCAGAAGCGACGGCACCGAGAAGTTCAAGAAGCTGGCTCGAGGAGCCGCCGCCAAGAACTTCCCCCCAAAAAAACACTCTGCCGGGGAGAAGGCCAGGTGCAGATGGTGCTGCTGCCAGCGTCGCCTAGGGACGGGGCGTCCAAAGTCTAGTCGGACCTGTCCCCGTCGTCCTCCCCACCGGTCCCCTCCTCATCGCCGTCGCTCGAGGAGGAGCTCTCGTCATCGGTTGAGCTCTCCGCGCAGCACCCTAACCCGTGTCCCAAGCGCCCGAAGACCTTGACAGAGAGCAGGTCGCTCTCCACTAATTTGAAGAGGAGAACGTGCCCCTTCATCAAGCAGTGCGCGCGTGCGAAGGTTTTCCATCCCCGAGGAAGGAGCATTACATGAGGGGTGGGAAACCTTGTGTTCACCCACATGTCGCCATTACAACAGCCCTTCATGTGAAGCCTCAGCCTTGGCGGCTGGTCGATCTCCAGCACCCTCGTGAACGCCTTAGGAAGGCAAAAGCGGCTACGTGACGACTCGCGCAACTGCAGGATGAACTCCAGCGTCGTGTCCCCGACATGGCCGCTCGACAAAGCAGGAGGGGATGGTGACGTTGACGACGCGGGTGTCCCCCTTCCGCGCCCACTAATATGTCTCTATCGTATCTACTTTTCCAAACACTTTTACCCTTGTTTTGGACTCTAACTTGCATGATTTGAATGGAACTAACCCAGACTGACGCTGTTTTCAGCAGAATTACCATGATGTTATTTATGTGCAGAAGCAAAAGTTCTTGGAATGACCTGAAACTTCACAGAACAACTTTTCGGAAAATATAAAAAATCCTTGCAAAAGATGAAGGTCAGGGGGGGCACCACCTGTCCAAGAGGGTGGGGGGCGCGCCTACCCCCTAGGGCGCGCCCCTACCACGTGGGCCCCCTGGAGCTCCTCCAACCTCAACTCCAACTCTATATATTTGGTTTCGGGGAGAAAAAAACCAGGGAGAAGGATTCATCGCGTTTTACGATACGGAGCCCCCGCGAAGCCCTAAAACATCTTGGGAGGGCTGATCTGGAGTCCGTTCGGGGCTGCGAAGAGGGGAATCCATCGCCATCGTCATCATCAACCATCCTCCATCACCAATTTCATGATGCTCACTGCCGTGTGTGAGTAATTCCATCGTAGGCTTGCTGGACGGTGATGGGTTGGATGGGATCTATCATGTAATCGAGTTAGTTTTGTTAGGGTTTGATCCCTAGTATCCACTATGTTCTGAGATTGATGTTGCTATGACTTTGCTATGCTTAATGCTTGTCAATAGGGCCCGAGTGCCATGATTTCAGATCTGAACCTATTATGTTTTCATCAATATATGAGAGTTCCTGATCCTATCTTGCAAGTCTATAGTCACCTATTATGTGTTATGATCCTTTAACCCCGAAGTGACAATAATCGGGATACTTACTGGTGATGACCGTAGTTTGAGGAGTTCATGTATTCACTATGTGTTAATTAATGCTTTGTTCCGGTACTATATTAAAAGGAGGCCGTAATATCCCTTAGTTTTCGTAAGGTCCCGACTACCACGGGAGGGTAGGACAAAAGATGTCATGCAAGTTCTTTTCCATAAGCACGTATGACTATATTCGGAATACATGCCTACATTACATTGATGAGCTGGAGCTAGTTTTGTGTCACCCTAGGTTATGACTGTTACATGATGAACTGCATCCGGCATAATTCTCCATCACCGATCCATTGCCTACGAGATTTCCATATATTGTTCTTCACTTATTTACTTTTCTGTTGCTATTGCTATCATCACCACAAAATACCAAAAACATTACTTTTACTACTGTTACCTTTTTCTATTGTTACCACTATTATCATATTACTTTGCTACTAAATACTTTGCTGCAAATACTAAGTTTCCAGGTGTGGTTGAATTGACAACTCAGCTGCTAATAGTTGAGAATATTCTTTGGCTCCCCTTGTGTCGAATCAATAAATTTGGGTTGAATACTCTACCCTCTAAAACTATTGCGATCCCCTATACTTGTGGGTTATCAAGACTATTTTCTGGCGCCGTTGCCGGGGAGCATAGCCCTATTCTTTGAGTCACTCGGGATTTATATCTGCTTATAATTATGAAGAACTTGAAAGATCCAAGAACCAAGATTTATCCCACAACTACGAGGGGAGGTAAGGAACTACCATCTAGCTCCGCACTTGATTCACCTTCTATTTTGAGTAAGCTTGTGACACCTAAACCTGTTTCTGCTATTCGTTCTGATATGTCGCATGTTATTGATGATGTCACTTCTGCTATACATGATACTTATGATGAAACTACTTCTATGCTTGATACTACTGTGCCACTTGGTGAATTTCTTGATGAACAACTTGCTAGGGCTAGAGAGAATGAAATTATTGAATCTGATAATACTAATGAAAGTGATGATGAAGATTCACCTGTTATTCCTGAGGGTTATGTTTTTGATAAAGAAGCTTCTTTAGCTATTTTAGCTTGCAAAGATAGATACGAACTCAAGAGGTTATTAGCTAAATGGAATAAGCAACCTCTAAATGCTAGGATGAAACCTGACCCTGCTTTTGCTACTTCACCTATCTGTGTTACTGATAAGGATTATGAATTCTCTGTTGATCCTGATATAATTACTTTGGTTGAATCTGATCCTTTTCATGGCTATGAATCTGAAACTGTTGTGGCACATCTTACTAAATTAAATGATATAGCCACCCTGTTCACTACTGATGAGAGAACTCGTTACTTTTATATCCTTAAAATATTTCCGTTCTCATTAAAGGGTGATGCTAAGATATGGTTTAATTCTCTTGATCCTGGTTGTGTGCGTAGTCCCCAGGATATGATTTATTACTTCTCTACTAAATATTTCCCTGCTCATAAGAAACAAGCTTCTTTAATGGATATATATAATTTTGTGCAAATTGAAGAAGAGAGTCTCCCACAAGCTTGGGGGAGGCTTCTCAAGTTACTTAATGCTTTGCATGATCATCCTCTTAAGAAAAATGAAATACTTGATATCTTTTATAATGGAATAACCAATGCTTCCAGAGATTACCTAGATAGTTGTGTTGGTTCTGTTTTCAGGGAAAGAACACCGGATGAAGCTGAAACTCTATTGAATAATATGTTGACAAATGAAAATAATTGGACACCTCCGGAGCCAATTCCTGAGCCTATTCCTAAACCAACTCCGAAGAAGACGGGTATTCTATTTCTCAGTCCTGAAGATATGCAAGAGGCAAAGAAATCTATGAAAGAAAAGGGTATTAAAGCTGAAGATGTTAAGAATTTACCTCCTATTGAAGAAATACATGGTCGTAATTTACCGCCTGTTGAAGAAACATATGATCTTAATCCTTTACCTATTGAAGAAACTCATGGTCTTGATTACCCGACACAGGTAGTAAAGGTAAATTCTCTCTATAGATACGATAAAGCTGAAATACCATTTACTAAGTTTGCTAGCCCATGCTTAGATGAGTTTGATAAATTTATGGCTAAGCAAGAAGATTTTAATGCTTATGTTGGCAGACAATTGAAATACAATTCAAATATGCTTGAAAGCTTGGGTGATTATATGGTAATGTCAAAGGTGAACTTAAACTTATTAGTAAACATGCTTCTATGGTTACCACTCAAGTAGAACAAGTACTTAAAGCTCAAATTGATTTGCTCAATGAATTGAATAGTAATAATAATGATAATGATATTAGAGTTATGACTAGAGGTGGTAGAATGACTCAGGAACCTTTGTATCCTGAAGGCCACCCTAAGAGAATTGAGCAAGATTCTCAGAGAAATGATGTGGATGCACCTAGTCCTTCTAAAAGGAAGAAAAAGAAAAATGATAGGACTTTGCATGCTTCTAGTGAACCAGTTATTGAACCACCTGAGAATCCAAATGATATTTCTATTTCTGATGCTGAAACTCAATCTGGTAATGAACTTGAAACTAGTGATAATGTTAATGATAATGTTCATGATGATGCTCAACATAGTAATGATAATGATATAGAAATTGAACCTGATGTTGATCTTGATAACCTACAATCAAAGAATCAATGTTATGATAAGAAATACTGCCGGTGTACAAAAAGAGGGGTGCACTTTTTGTACCCCTATAACTGTACACGGGCAGTCTGAGCCACGGGCACCACCACACTGAGCAAGGCAAGGGAGGTGAGACAAGGTAAGGCCGAAGCTCAGGAGAAGCAAAACGACGCAAAGACCAAGACCACAAAGAGCAAAGGGGACGAAGCGGACCCCCCGGCAAGATCCTTGCTGGGAGGCGGTTTTAGCGAACCAGGCAAGACCCTTGCCGTGGCAGCTCGCCCCACACCTACGGAGTGAGTCACCCTTGAGTCCACTGCCCCCATGGTGCAAGGATTCCGGAGACATCCCTGTGGTGGCATGCAGATCTTTGTGAGGACATTCAAGATCAGATACACCCTTTAGAAGATGGTGATCCTTGGCGGGATCCCAGCCAAGGAGGACCACAAGGCCCCCGGCAAGAGCCTTGCCGGGGATGATAGCAGGCGCCACGGCAAGTCCCTTGCCGGGGCCCCGGCAAGGCCCTTGCCAAGAACACCCATAGGGCCACCATCAGGCCCACGCCGGTCAAACCTCCACCGTCGTTCGCATGCAGCTGCCGACCCAACCAGCTGGGCAGGCACCTGCGTGGCGGCATGCGGATCTTCGTGGAGACCCACCACTGCGCCACCTCAGCTGCCTGCCTGCCTACATGGCACCGCGGGCGCCGCTGGCCAGGGCGCATGTCGACACAAGAGGGAGTGGCGACGGACGAGACATGGCTCTCCCCCGTCCCCGATAAAGCAAGGACACCTGGGCAAGACACATTAAATGCGCCTTGTCATGTAATGCGAGGGATAACCTCACATCACTGTACCCTTTCCACCTCCTGTGTGCCACTGTGGCAACCCCTTTCCTATAAAAGGAGGCCCGAGGCGACCAGGAGGAGGATTCGGATTTTTGGAGCTCCTCATGCCCCATAGCTAGCTCAAGAACACAGATATACAATCCACCAAAGCAGGAGTAGGGTTTTACGCATCCTCGTGGCCCGAACCTGGATAAATGAACCGTGTGCTATCTATTTGATCCGCTCTTCTCACGACCCCGCGCCCCGCAACCGTAGTAGGGATTCTTGTGATCCCATAGGTGTCGTTCCCACCGACAAAGACTTTGTTGCTAGGAAACAAGGTAAATAAAGAGAACCATGGGTTCCGAAACCCATGCCTTTTCCTCCCAAACCATCCAAGAAAAAGGATGATGAGGATTTTGAGCGCTTTGCTGAAATGATTAGACCTATCTTTTTGCGTATGCGATTAACTGATATGCTCAAAATGATTCCTTATGCTAAGTATATGAAAGAAATTGTTACAAATAAAAGAAAGATACCGGAAGCTGAAATTTCCACCATGCTTGCTAATTATACTTTTAAGGGTGGAATACCAAAGAAACTTGGAGATCCCGGTGTACCAACTATACCATGCTCCATTAAAAGAAACTATGTTAAAACTGCTTTATGTGATCTTGGAGCCGGTGTTAGTGTTATGCCTCTCTCTTTATATCGTAGACTTGATTTGAATAAGTTGACACCTACTGAAATATCTTTGCAAATGGATGATAAATCAACTGCTATACCTGTCGGTATTTGTGAGGATGTGCCTGTTGTAGTTGCAAAAGTTACTATTTTATCGGACTTTGTTATTCTTAATATTCCCGAGGACGATAGTATGTCTATTATTCTTGGAAGACCCTTTTTGAATACTGCAGGGGATGTTATTGATTGTAATAAAGGCAATGTCACTTTTCATGATAGTGGTAATGAGCATACGGTACACTTTCCGAGGAAACAACCTCAAGTTCATAGTATCAACTCTATTGGAAAAATACCATCGATTATATTTGGAGGTTTTGAATTTCCTCTTCCTACTGTCAGGAAGAAGTATGATATTCTTATTATTGGGGATGTGCATATCCCCGTTGAGGTAACATAGTGTGTTATTCGGAATGAGTTTGTTAACAAGACTTGATCAACCTTGTTAGTGGATTCCTTTTGATGAGCATGAGATGGATGAAACTAGAAGGCACAACCTTCTGTACCCTCCTTTTACTTTCTGTTATTTATATAAAATAAAATAAAAATAGTGTTTTCTGTGTGTTATCTGATTATCCGTGCAATATAAAAATACCCCAAAAATAAAAGTTCACCAAATGCCCTGGAATTTAAATATGATTTTTTTCTAGAATATTTGAGAATATTTGGCACTGAGAACACAGCAAGGGGGTCACCAGCTGCCCTACCCCTTGGGCGCGCCCCCTTGCCTTGTGGGCCCACTTATTCCTGCACCCACACACTCCTTCCTCCCCCATACACGAATATCCAGCTCAAACCCGAGTCCAAGCTCATTTTGCTGCCATTTTCGATCTCCTTGCTCAAAGCACATCTCACAAAACTGCTTGGGAAGATTGTTCCTTGGAATGTGACTCCTCCATTGGTCCAATTAGTTTTTGTTCTAGTGCTTTACTCATTGCAAATTTATGCTGCTTAGGTGACCCTATTCTTGAGCTTGCATGTCAAATTTATATGGTTCCGGGTAGTTTTGATGCATGATATAGGCCCTAGGACCTTGTAGGAGTAGTTGTTATCAATATTATTGAGTTTGGTTTACTTTTATTTTGATGTTACTAAAAATTTCAGAACTTTTCAGAAAATAATGAAGAGACTTTTGAGGGGCTCATCGAGCCGAAGCTCGAAGGAAAAGGCACAGAAGCCCAAGTATAATCTGCCTCGCACCGTGGAGGTTCGGTCGTGTGAATGGCCTTCCAATGATTTCTTGAAAGAAGTCGGGATTTATGAAGATTTTTATGAATTGGCTAAGAATGCAGGCCTCACCGCTTTCCTCCACGACCAACACGATCGGTATCTCTTACTCACAAATATCTTTGTGCAAAACTTCCATTTCCTTTCTAGGAGCTCACCACCTACGGTGGAGTTTTATTTATATGATGAGCATAAGGAGATGTCACTTTATGATTTTTGTCGGGTTTGTTTGGTACCTTTCGAGGGCACGACAGAGGAACCACATCGTAGCAATGTGGATGGGTTTATTGATATCATCACTGTAGAGGAAACGAGGAAGGTTTCTGATGCACGAATCACTAGCATACATTTTTCCTGTTTTACGCTATTTTGCATTATTTGCTAGTCATTGCTTAATTGGTCGCGGAAACTGTGGAAACCTTAGTGTTCCTGATATTATTATTTTGCTCCACGGTTTATTCAGTGATAACTCTGTTAGTATGGGCGGCATTATTGCTAAACGGTTAAGTCTGAACCGTACAAAGGGCGCCATCTTTGGAGGCATCTATGCTTCACGCCTAGCTGCACATTTTAACATACATATTAGGCATCATGAGAAGGAAGAAAAAGTGCCGCCTCGTGTTTATTTAGATTATAAAAGCCAGGCCAACCGTGGCCATAGACCAACTTAGGCCAAAAGCCTAAGCTTGGGGGAGTACGTATTTCTTACCGACATTACATTTATGTTCACACACTCATTGCTAGATGTCGGTGCTCATACTTTTTCATTGTATCATCCATGCTAGTTTATTTTCATTTTATGCTTTCTTCTTGTGTGTTTGATAAACCTTAAGAAAAACCAAAAAAATAGTTGTAGCTTTTAATTAGTTTACTTTCCATGCTTGTAGTAGTAATTAAAAAGAAAACCCAAAAAGATTACATGTTCTTCTTTTTCTTGTTGGGAGCTCTCCCGTGTAAATAGTTTTATTCCTTTTCTTTTCTTTGGGGGTCGATAGGAGAAGACCATAGTTAAATTGTTGAAGTGGATCTTATATGCATTATTGTTTATCTGACAAAAGAGCCCATATTGCCTTGTCTTCTCCTGTTTATTGAATGCTTGCAGATTCCAGCTTAGTCCAATGCACGTGCACTCTTATTATTATTCACATCGTTCGGTCATGGAAGTGAAAGGCAATTATGACGATATATGATGGACTGACTGAGATGAGAAAAGATGGTGTGAACTCGACCTCTTTTGTTTTTGTAAATATGATTAGTTCATCGTTCCTGATTTAGCCTACTATGAATAAACATGTTTGCAATGACAACTAGAGATCATAGTTTCTTGTGCCATGCTTGATTAGCTAGGAGCTTATAATGGTTTACCTTGCGTGCCAACATGCTATTAAAATGGTTATGATGTGGTATGATGGGGTGGTATCCTCCTCTGAATGATTTAAGTGACTTGACTTGGCGCATGTTCACGCATGTAGTTGAAACAAAATCAACATAGCCTTCACGATATTTATGTTCATGGTGGATTATATCCTACTAATGCTTGCATTCGGTGTTGATTAATTTTAACGCATGTTCATGACTGTTGTCGCTCTCTAGCTGGTCGCTTCCCAGTCTTTTGCTAGCCTTCACCTGTACTAAGCGGGAATACTGCTTGTGCATCCAACTCCATAAACCCCAAAGTTATTCCATATGAGTCCACCATACCTACCTATATACGGTATCTACCTGCCGTTCCAAGTAAATTTGTATGTGCCAAACTCTAAACCTTCAAATAAATATCATGTTTTGTATGCTCGAATAGCTCATGTATCAACTAGGGTTGTCTGTATCTTCCATGTTAGGCGGGTTATTCTCGAGAGGAGTGGACTCCGCTCCTCACTCACGAGAAAGTGGCTGGTCACCGGGATGTCCAGTCCCATGCTTTATGCAAACTAAATCAAAATAATTGCAAACAAAACTCCCCTTGGGACTCTTGTTAGTTGGAGGCACTCGTTGTTTCGAGCAAGCCATGGATTGATGCTTGTTGGTGGAGGGGAAGTATAAACTTTACCATTATGTTTGGGAACCGCCTATAATGTGTGTAGAATGGAAGATATTGCCATCTCTTGGTTGTTATGTTGACAATGAAAGTATACCACTCAAAATATTATTCATCTCTATTTCAAAACCGAGCTCTGGCACCTCTACAAATCCCTGCTTCCCTCTGCGAAGGGCCTGTCTATTTACTTTTATGCTGAGTCATCATCCTCTTATTAAAAAGCACCAGTTGGAGAGAACTGCTGTCATTTGCATTCATTAATATTAGTTTACATTGAGTATGACTTGACTGGATCTCTTTTACCACGAATTACAATGTCTAGTCAGTCCTTGATCTTTAAAGGTGCTCTGCATTTATGTTTTACGGTATCAGAAAGGGATAGCGAGATACCATATTGTTATATCATATTATGATTGTTTTGAGAAAGTGTTGTCATCCGAGATTTATTATTATTGCTCGCTAGTTGATTATGCCATTGATATGAGTAAACTTGAGATCTAAGCGTTATTGTGAATGTGGTTAGTTATAATCTTTGCTGAAAACTTGAATGTTGGCTTTACATACTTACAACAACAAGAGCAAACAGAGTTTGTAAAAGTTTTTCTTTTTCACTTTCAGTTTATCAACTGAATTGCTTGAGGACAAGCAAATGTTTAAGCTTGGGGGAGTTGATACGTCTCCGTCGTATCTACTTTTTCCAAACTTTTTTGCCCTTGTTTTGGACTCTAATTTGCATGATTTGAATGGAACTAACGTGGAATGACGCTGTTTTCAGCAGAATTACCATGGTGTTATTTATGTGCAGAAACAAAAGTTCTCGGAATGTCCTGAAACTTCACGGAACAACTTTTCGGAAAATATAAAAAATCCTTGCAAAAGATGAAAGCCAGGAGGCCCACCACCTGTCCACGAGGGTGGGGGCACGCCTACCCCGCTAGGGCGCGCCCCCCTCCCTCGTGGGCCCCCTGGAGCTCCTCCGACCTCAACTCCAACTCTATATATTTGGTTTCAGGGAGAAAAAAACCAGGGACAAGGATTCATCGCGTTTTACGATAAGGAGCCGCCGCCAAGCCCTAAAACCTCTCGGGAGGGCTGATCTGGAGTCCGTTTGGGGCTCCGGAGAGGGGAATCCGTCGCCATCATCATCATCAACCATCCTCCATCACCAATTTCATGATGCTCACCGCCATGCATGAGTAATTCCATCATAGGCTTGCTGAACGGTGATGGGTTGGATGGGATCTATCATGTAATCGAGTTAGTTTTGTTAGGGTTTGATCCCTAGTATCCACTATGTTCTGAGATTGATGTTGCTATGACTTTGCTATGCTTAATGCTTGTCACTAGGGCCCAAGTGCCATGATTTCAGATCTGAACCTATTATGTTTTCATCAATATATGAGAGTTATTGATCCTATCTTGCAAGTCTATAGTCACCTATTATGTGTTATGATCCGTTAACCCCGAAGTGACAATAATCGGGATACTTACTGGTGATGACCGTAGTTTGAGGAGTTCATGTATTCACTATGTGTTAATGCTTTCTTCCGGCACTTTATTAAAAGGAGGCCTTAATATCCCTTAGTTTCCGTAAGGACCCCGCTACCACGGGAGGGTAGGACAAAAGATGTCATGCAAGTTCTTTTCCATAAGCACGTATGACTATATTCGGAATACATGCCTACATTACATTGATGAACTCGAGCTAGTTCTGTGTCACCCTAGGTTATGACTGTTACATGATGAACCGCATTCAGCATAATTCTCCATCACCAATCCATTGCCTACGAGCTTTCCATATATTGTTCTTCGCCTATTTACTTTTCCGTTGCTATTGCTATCATCACTACAAAATACCAAAAACATTACTTTTACTACTATTACCTTTTGCTACCGTTACCACTACTATCATATTACTTTGCTACTAAATACTTTGCTGCAGATACTAAGTTTCCAGGTGTGGTTGAATTGACAACTCAGCTGCTAATACTTGAGAATATTCTTTGGCTCCCCTTGTGTCGAATCAATAAATTTGGGTTAAATACTCTACCCTCGAAAACTGTTGCGATCCCCTATACTTGTGGGCTATCACCCACCTCTGCCTCGACCGCCTCGCCGACCGTGGCCCCGTCCGGCGCCCCCGCCTCGAGCATGGCTTTCGCCTTGGGCGTCGGGCTCTTCCTTAACTGTCGTGGCTCTCTGGCGGGAGGAGCACCTAGTCGCCTCCGCAGAAGGACAGCATCGGCCATGCCCTCTCGGCATGGCAGTGGGTGGAGAATGGGGACGAAGGGGAGGCGCAAGAGGATGCATCTCCTCCTCCTCATGAGTTCCCTCTTTATAGCCAAGGAGGGAGGGTTGGAGTTCAGCTCTACGCCTCTGAAGAGCCCTTTCAAGTCCGGCTCATTAAGTTGGCAACGAGCGAGGTCATCGACCGCCCTCACGGCGCCAATCAAAGGCTCATGGGTATCGGCCATGGCGCGCCTTCCCATATCCGGCGCGTCCGTCACCTACCCCGCGCCATGCATACATCATATGTGGCGAAAAAGGCGGACGTGGTGGGAAACATGGAATGACGGTTCCAAGGTTAAGAGAGGCGAGGAGAGTAAATGAGCAGCGGCCCTACGGTTTCCCCTTTTCTTATGGTGAAGATGTGGGCCACCTCTTTACTACACTGCGGGATGACGCAAGCATGTTGCAGTCATTCCCCGCATGACCCCCACGTCACACACTCAATGCGGATCATGGGGAAGCGCAACTAGCGAAGGAATTACTGTAGTTAAAACTCTGCCACGCATGCCTGCGCACCGTTCTGGGCCTGGCCCAACAATGCCTTGTGCTTATATGTTGCCTAGGCCTGGGGCTCCTTTCAGTGTACAAAAGTAGGGGCCCTTCTGTACCCCTTTACTTGTGCACAGGAAGTCATAGCCACGCCTATGGCCGGGCTCGGCAAGGCAGAGGAAGCTAAGACACAAGGTTGTCGAGGCAGCACCCAAGCCAGAAGCATAAAGACCAAAGAGACAAGATGGGCTTCCCTTGACAAGAGCCTTGCCAACGCAACTTGCCCAACACCAGCAAGATCGCCACCCTTGAGCCTGAGAGTTATGATGCCATCGACAAGCATCAAGACCAAGGCTCAGAGTGTCTTGTGTGGGGATATGCAGACCTTTGTGGAAACCAAAGGCATGTGAGCCTAGATGAGAACCAGAAGACGAAGACCCCCGGCAAGATCTTGCCGGGGACGACCGAAGACCCCCGGCAAGACCCTTGCCAGGGATACTCGCAATCCGCCCCTGCAAGATCCTTGCCAGGGACACCAACGAGATCCTGGAAAGGGCCTTGCCGGGGGCGTCTACGGAGCCAAATCCAGGCCCGCACTTATCAAAGCTTCGCTACCCCGCGCCCGTTCCGACGTGGCGACCAGCCTACCATCTAGGCGCACACTTGCGTGGCAGCATGCAGCTCCTGGGCCAACTAAGCAGGCACCTGCGTGGTGGCATGCAGATCTTCATGAAGACTCTGTCACCGCACCAGAGCAGCCAGCCAGCCAGCATGGCGTTGCATGCCTCGTCAGCCTGGACGCGCATCAAAGCGAAGCGAGGCGGTGACAGACGGGATGAGCCTCTTCACCATCCCCGATAAAGCAAGAGGACACATAGGCGCGGCGCATTAAATGTGTTTGTCCTAGGATGTCATGAGATAAACTTGTACACTGTACATACTCTCCACCTCCTGTGCGCCACTGTGGCAACCTCTTTGACATATAGAAGGAGGCCCAAGGCATACTGAGGAAGGATTCGGACTTTTCGGACTGGGCATGCATCGCAGCTAGTTCAAGAACTCAAGAACACTAAATACACACAAAGCAGGACTAGAGTTTTGCGCATCGCTTGCGACCTGAACCTGGGTAAAAATCCCACCGAGTTGATCTTCTAGGCCCGCTCTTTGCACAGCCCCACGCCCCACAACCGTAGAAGGGATTCCGACGAGGGATCCCATAGGTGTCGTTTCAGAACCCCGAAATCAACCAAGCCAAGGATGTGTTGAGGTCACTGACGCACGCTGACGCACCCATCAATTTGACGGAGCCGCCCACCACGCCACTCGACGGCCGTCTACTTGGATGCTCGACGGCCTCTCTCCATCACACAGTGAGATCCATGCCATAGACACCACCTCCCGCTATTGCTCTGAGATCGTTTCCTTTCCTGTGTCACCACTGGCGCCCATCATCACCAACGACCTGACATTGTTGTTTTAAGCCCCCTTCCCCCATGAAGGTAACTCAGTCCTTGCCTTATCTCTCCTCTGGTGGCCTGTGTGTTTTGGTGATTCGTGTATGAATGTTGGATGAATAATGAGTGTCTGTGCTACCTTAGGCTAGTTATAGTGGAAGTAGCATAGGTAATAACATGCATGGCACATAAACAAAATATGTGATGTGACAAGTAATTAAAGAGGAGAGAGACAAATAGAGTAACATAGCGGTTCCCAATGCTAAATGAGTCTATGATGTAATAAATGAATTGATGCATGACACTACACATATGTTACTACCCACTATAGAGGTAGTAACAAAGACTAGTAATATATGAATATTACTAGTCTATGTTACTCCACACCATGATCAACCTTAATGATGGGTGTGTGCGCGCGTGGGGCGCTGGAGCGTAGTGTGTGTGATGGATTAGTGTTTGCTGGCTGCTGGGTACAGATTGTATACCAATTAATACATACCTGCTGAAGGAAATATGCCCTAGAGGCAATAATAAAGTTATTATTTATTTCCTTATATCATGATAAATGTTTTTTATTCATGCTAGAATTTTATTAACCGGAAACATAATACATGTGTGAATACATAGACAAACAGAGTGTCACTAGTATGCCTCTACTTGACTAGCTCGTTGATCAAAGATGGTTATGTTTCCTCACCATAGACATGAGTTGTCATTTTATTAACGGGATCACATCATTAGGAGAATGATGTGATTGACTTGACCCATTCCGTTAGCTTAGCACTTGATCGTTTAGTTTGTTGCTATTGCTTTCTTCATGACTTATACATGTTCCTATGACTATGAGATTATGCAACTCCCGTTTACCAGAGGAACACTTTGTGTGCTACCAAACGTCACAACGTAACTGGGTGATTATAAAGGTGCTCTACAGGTGTCTCCGAAGGTACTTGTTGGGTTGGCGTATTTTGAGATTAGGATTTGTCACTCCGATTGTCGGAGAGGTATCTCTGGGCCCTCTTGGTAATGCACATCACTTAAGCCTTGAAAGCATTGCAACTAATAAGTTAGTTGCGGGATGATTTATTACGAAACGAGTAAAGAGACTTGCCGGTAACGAGATTGAACTAGGTATTGAGATACCGACGATCGAATCTCGGGCAAGTAACATACCGATGACAAAGGGAACAACGTATGTTGTTATGCGGTCTGACCGATAAAGATCTTCGTAGAATATGTGGGAGCCAATATGAGCATCCAGGTTCCGCTATTGGTTATTGACCAGAGACATGTCTTGGTCATGTCTACATAGTTCTCGAACTCGTAGGGTCCGCACGCTTAAGGTTTCGATGAGAGTTATATTACGAGTTTATGAGTTTTGATGTACCGAAGGAGTTCAGACATGACGAGGAGTCTCGAAATGGTCGAGACGTAAAGATCGATATATTGGAAGACTATATTCGGACATCTGAAAGGTTCCGAGTGATTCGGGTATTTTTCGGAGTACCGGAGAGTTACAGGAATTCGCTGGGGAGTATATAGGCCTTACTGGACCATACGGGAATAGAGGAGAGAGGCCAAAAGGAAGGAGGCGCGCACCCCCCCTCTGGTCCGAATTGGACAAGGGGTGGAGCCCACTTTTCCTTGTTCCTCTCCCCCTCTTTCCTTCTCTCCTACTCCAACAAGGGAAGGATGAGTCCTACTCCCAGTGGGAGTAGGACTCCCCCCTTGGCGCGCCCTCCTCCTAGGCCGGCCGCCTCCCTCCCTTGCTCCTTTATTTACGGGGCTAGGGGGGCACCCCATAGAAACACAAGTTGATCAGTTGATCTCTCCCAGTCGTGTGCGGTGCCCCCCTCCACCATATTCCACCTTGGTCATATCGTAGCGGTGCTTAGGCGAAGCCCTGCGTCGGTAGCAACATCATCACCGTCACCACGCCGTCGTGCTGACGGAACTCTCCCGTGAAGCTCTGCTGGATCGGAGTTCGCGGGACGTCATCGAGCTGAACGTGTGCTGAACTCGGAGGTGCCGTGCGTTCGGTACTTGGGTCGGTCGGATCGTGAAGATGTCTTATGACTACATCAACCGCGCTGTGCTAACGCTTCCGCTTTCAGTCTACGAGGGTACGTGGACAACACTCTCCCCTCTCGTTGCTATGCATCACCATGATCTTGCGTGTGCGTAGGAATTTTTTTGAAATTACTACGTTCCCCAACAGTGGCATCCGAGCCTAGGTTTTATGCGTTGATGTTGTGCACGAGTAGAACACAAGTGAGTTGTGGGCGATATAAGTCATACTGCTTACCAGCATGTCATACTTTGGTTCGGCGGTATTGTTGGATGAAGCGGCCCAGACCGACATTACGCGTACGCTTACACGAGACTGGTTCTACCGACGTGCTTTGCGCATAGGTGGCTGGCGGGTGTCAGTTTCTCCAACTTTAGTTGAACCGAGTGTGGCTACGCCCGGTCCTTGCGAATGTTAAAACAACACCAACTTGACAAACTATCGTTGTGGTTTTGATGTGTAGGTAAGAACGGTTCTTGCTAAGCCCGTAGCAGCCACGTAAAACTTGCAACAACAAAGTAGAGGACGTCTAACTTGTTTTTGCAGGGCATGTTGTGATGTGATATGGTCAAGACATGATGCTAAATTTTATTGTATGAGATGATCATGTTTTGTAACCGAGTTATTGGCAACTGGCAGGAGCCATATGGTTGTCGCTTTATTGTATGCAATGCAATTGCGCTGTAATGCTTTACTTTATCACTAAGAAGTAGCGATAGTCGTGGAAGCATAAGATTGGCGAGATGACAACGATGCTACGATGGTGATCAAGGTGTCGCGGCAGTGACGATGGTGATCATGACGGTGCTTCGGAGATGGAGATCACAAGCACAAGATGATGATGGCCATACCATATCACTTATATTGATTGCATGTGATGTTTATCTTTTATGCATATTATCTTGCTTTGATTGACGGTAGCATTATAAGATGATCCCTCACTAAATTTCAAGATAAAAGTGTTCTCCCTGAGTATGCACCGTTGCCAAAGTTCATCGTGCCCAGACACCACGTGATGATCGGGTGTGATAAGCTCTACGTCCATCTACAATGGGTGCAAGCTAGTTTTGCACACGCAGAATACTCAGGTTAAACTTGACGAGCCTAGCATATGCAGATATGGCCTCGAAACACAAAGACCGAAAGGTCAAGCGTGAATCATATAGTAGATATGATCAACATATTGATGTTCACCATTGAAAGCTACTCCATTTCACGTGATGATCGGTTATGGTTTAGTTGATTTGGATCATGTGATCACTTAGAGGATTAGAGGGATATCTATCTAAGTGGGAGTTCTTAAGTAATATGATTAATTGAACTTTAATTTATCATGAACTTAGTCCTGGTAGTATTTGCATATCTATGTTGTAAATCAATAGCTCGCGTTGTTGCTTCCCTATGTTTTATATATGTTCCTAGAGAAAACTAAGTTGAAAGATGTTAGTAGCAAAGATGCGGATTGGATCCGTGATCTGAGGTTTATCCTCATTGCTACATAGAAGAATTATGTCCTTGATGCACCGCTAGGTGACAGACCTAATGCAGGAGCAAATGCAGATGTTATGAACGTTTGGCTAGCTCAATATGATGACTACTTAATAGTTTAGTGCACCATGCTTAATGGCTTAGAATCGGGACTTCAAAGACGTTTTTGAACGTCATGGACCATATGAGATGTTCCAGGAGTTGAAGTTAATATTTCAAGCAAATATCCGAGTTGAGAGATATGAAGTCTCCAACAAGTTCTATAGCTAAAAGATGGAGAAGAATCGCTCAAGCAGTGAGCATGTGCTCAGATTGTCTGGGTACTACAATTGCTTGAATCAAGTGGGAGTTAATCTTCCAGATAAGATAGTGATTGACAGAATTCTCTAGTCACCATCACCAAGTTAGGAGAACTTCGTGATGAACTATAATATCAAAGGGATAACGGATACAATTCCCAAGCTCTTCGTGATGCTAAAATCGATGAAGGTAGAAATTAAGAAAAACATCAAGTGTTGATGGTTGACGAGACCACTAGTTTCAAGAAAACGGCAAAGGGAAAGAAAGGGAACTTCAAGAAGAACGGCAAGCAAGTTGCTACTCAAGTGAAGAAGCCCAAGTCTGGTCCTAAGCCTGAGACTAAGTGCTTCTACTGCAAAGGGACTGGTCACTGGAAGCGGAACTGCCCCAAGTATTTGGCGGATAAGAAGGATGGCAAAGTGAACAAAGGTATAATTGATATACACATTATTGATGTGTATTTTACTAGTGTTCGTAGCAACCCCTCGGTATTTGATACTGGTTCAGTTGCTAAGAGTAGTAACTCGAAACGGGAGTTGCAGAATGAACAGAGACTAGTTAAGGGTGAAGTGACGATGTGTGTTGGAAGTGGTTCCAAGATTGATATGATCATCATCGCACACTCCCTATACTTTCGGGATTAGTGTTGAACCTAAATAAGTGTTATTTGGTGTTTGTGTTGAGCATGAATATGATTTGATCATGTTTATTGCAATACGGTTATTCATTTAAGTAAGAGAATAAATTGCTATTCTGTTTACATGAATAAAACCGTATATGGTTACACACCCAATGAAAATGGTTCGTTGGATCTCGATCATAGTGATACACATTTTTATAATATTGAAGCCAAAAGATGCAAAGTTAATAATGATAGTGCAACTTATTTGTGGCACTGTCGGTTAGGTTATATTGGTGTAAAGCGCATGAAGAAAATCCATGTTGATGGGCTTTTGGAATCACTTGATTATGAATCAGTTGATGCTTGCGAACCATGCCTCATGGGCAAGATGACTAAGACTCCGTTCTCCGGAACAATGGAGCGAGCAACAGATTTGATGGAAATCATACATACTGATGTATGTGGTCCGATGAATACTGAGGCTCGCGGAAGGTATCATTATTTTCTGATCTTCACAGATAATTTGAGCAGATATGAGTATATCTAATTGATGAAACACAAGTCTGAAACATTTTAAAAGTTCAAAGAATTTCAGAGTGAAGTGGAGAATCATCGTAACAAAAATAAAAGTATCTACGATATGATCGCAGAAGTAAAATATTTGAGTTACGAGTTTGGCCTTCAGTTAAAACAATGTGAAATAGTTTCACTACTCACGCCACCTAGAACACCATTACAGTGTAATGGTGTGTCCGAACATCGTAACCGTACTTTATTAGATATGGTGCGATCTATGATGTCTCTTACCGATTCACCACTATCGTTTTGGGGTTATGCATTAGAGACAGGTACATTCACATTAAAAAGGGCACCATCTAAATCCGTTGAGGCGACACCGTATGAACTGTGGTTTGGCAAGAAACCAAATTTGTCATTTCTTAAAGTTTGAGGTTGCAAATGCTTATGTGAAAAAGTTTCAACTTGATAATCTAAAACCCAAATCGGAGAAGTGCGTCTTCATAGGATACCCAAAAAGAAAATGTTGGGTACACCTTCTATCACAGATCCAAAGGCAAGTTATTCATTGCTGAGAATGCATGCTTTCTAGAGAAGGAGTTTTTTTCCGAAAGAAGTGACTGGGAGGAAAGTAAAACTTGATGAGGTAAATGTACCTGCTCCCTTATTGGAAAGTAGTTCATCACAGAAATATGTTCCTGTGACTACTACACAAATTAGTTAGGAAGCTAATGATGATGATCATGTAACTTCTGATCAAGTTACTACCGAACCTCGTAGGTAAACCAGAGTGAGATCCGCACCAGAGTGGTACGGTAATTGTCGAGGTTTTGTCACGGCAAATGTCCTAGAGAAAGGACTTAGTCGTGGAGCCATCGCGATGGGTTAGCTTGAAGGGGTTAAAGCGGACACAAGGACGCAAGAGAGTTTATACTAGTTCGGCCCCTTCGAGGAAGGTAAAAGCCTATGTCTAGTTGTGATGGAATTGCTGGGGTTTCGATGACTAGGGATCAAGCAAGCTTCGCCTATGTCTCGAGTTGTTGTCTGTCCCCCTGAACCGCCGGGTCGTCCCCTTATATACACGGGTGACGCCTGCCGGTTCAGAGAGTCCCAACACCGGTTCATACTCGTATCCGGGTTGGTCTCTCCTTGTTCCTAACTTACAGTACAAGTATACGCACAAAGCCGGTGTACGGCTACAGGTTGTAAACCGACTACGGGCCCTGGGCCTTTATCTGCCTCTTTGGGCTTTAACACCTTTGTACTACTGATGAAGTTAATCCAACCCAGGTAGGCCGGTTTATGCCCAGTAGTAATATCCCCAACATTAGGCCCCAGATTGATTTGAACAGGTTCATGTCAATCCTTAGCAAAAATCTTCCTCCTCAACATCTTCTTGTAGTTGTTGAACCGCCGTGATGTCATCTTCTCTGGTTGCTGTAAACCGGCGTGACGTCATCTGTCATAAAGAAATCATCCATGATATCTTCTTGTTTAATAGATTCGCAATGACCGAGGTGACAGCTCCACTTCCAAAATCTGCGGTCCCTTGATTTACGCACCTGACACATGTCCTTTGCCTTATAAATAGGCCTGAAGGGTCATTTCTTTTCTTCCCTTCGTGCCCTTCCTCTTCGTCTTCCTCGCGTCGCCAGTCTCAGAGCTCCGCCGCCGCCGTCGTCTTCTGCATCATCCTTGGCCGCTGCATCAACCTAAACGCACCAAAAAACCGCGGCGACCTTCCGCGTCTTCCTCAGCTCTGGTAGGTCTTCTAATCTCTTCAACATAGATCTGACCTAGGGCTTCGTGTTTTAGCGGTGTTCATCACTTGTTCATACTCATGTACTAGCTCCTGGATGCACATGTGAACCCTAGCTTTGTGTAGCGGTAACTTTCAGTATCCGCCGCTATTTTCCTGCCCAAAACCATAGATCTCACATATACCTCTGCCCATTGATTAAATACTGTTCTGCTTTGATCTTCGACTATTTTTCTTATTTTCTGAACTTGCTTCAGATCCAACGCTCTAACAAGATCTTGTGAAACCTGGTTCAGCATACTTAACCATCCGCAATCTCAATTGCTTCAATGTTTAGATCAGGCGGTTTAACCTTATAGAAAATTTTCCAAACCGGTATATGCCATTAGTCCCCTTGTTGAACCGCCAGATGTTGGTTGCTTCATGAAACTCCGGTTTAGATAGAGCTGTCTCCGGTTTAACATTGTACATACCAGTGCACTTTAATCAATGCATTTTCGAACCGGGATCTTTTACCTTGTAGATTCCATCATGGCCAAGCAAGTGTATGAGTGCAATTGGGTTCCTTCTCGCATCACAGAGGCTGAACTGGACGAATTAGTACTGATTGGTGCTTTAGGCAGCAAAGATATCATCCATTGGAGGGCTCCTGGCAAAGAATGCCCTCCCACACCTCGAGAAGGAGAGGTTGTTGTTTTCGTAGATCACTTAGCCCGGGGCTTTAAACCGCCCGGTTCTAAATTTTACCGGGATGTTTTAGCCGATTTTCAGCTCCATCCACAAGATACTGGCCCCAACTCTGTTACAAATATGTGTCACTTCCAAGTGCTCTGTGAAGCGTTCTTTCAAGAGGAGCCCACAGTGGAACTATTCAGAGACCTATTCCATCTCAACTGTCGTACTGAATTTACTGACGGCTCCAATACGGAGTTGGGTGGCGTGGTGATTCATAAAAGGAAAGATGTCACATACCCTCACGCCAAACTGCATAGCCACCTCAAAGAATGGAATCAGACATGGTTCTACTGCAAAGACACCTCCCCTGCTGGTGAGAATCCCTTGCCTGGCTTTCGACCGGAGCGGCTCAGCAATACACACCCTTCTCCATAAAGATTGACTGCACAGGAGAGAAGTAAATATGCTCCTCAGCTATCAAAGCTCAGAGCTTTTATGGCCAATGGTTTAACAGGGATTGACCTTGCTCGCTGTTGGATATCATGGAGCATACTGCCTCTTAGTCAGTGCTCCAGTTTGATGTGCGAGTATACTGGCCGTGTTGATGACCCACTGCGACACTCAAAACTCCAGCTCTCT
The DNA here is from genome assembly GCF_002162155.2 of Triticum dicoccoides. NCBI lineage: Eukaryota > Viridiplantae > Streptophyta > Magnoliopsida > Poales > Poaceae > Triticum > Triticum dicoccoides. Next base: position 118,785,215 of record NC_041384.1, on the reverse strand, counting down.
GGTGAAGAAATCACAGAGTCTATGCACAAGATACTGAATGAACCGGAGCACGTCTGCGCTAGAACTGGCCTCCTTCCCTTCTGTGCTACCAACAAACCGCCAGCTGTAAGACTTTTGATTTTTCTCTTTGCTGAATCTATTATTGATATGTCTGGTCATTGTTTTTTTTAATATCAGTGTCTGCATAATCAGGGCGATGATCCGTTTTGGAGCAAAAAACTGCCGCAGGAGAAACCAGAAAAACCAGACAAACCGGAAAGAGCAACCTGGCAAAAGACTAAAGCTGTAAAGAAGACTGCCCATAGGAAAAGAACCACTACATCTTCTAATCCGGCCCCTGGCAATGAGGTGGATAATCCGGACTTTGAGGTAGAGCTTGACTCACTTGGTTTATTTTTCATGCGTCTTATTGATGATGATATTTGTCAGGATGATGCCGAAGCCAGCCACGCGGATGTCATAGAGGTAATTATTCTCTCTTCCGATTCAGAAACTTTGCCTTCACAAAAAATCTGTCAGGCAAACCGGAAAGTTAAATTTTCTCATCCTCTTGCTTATTTGGATACTAAAGTTCTTATGAAGACCCAACAACACGAAGCTCACCGCACCACCCGGCACAGCGGCTAGGTAGTTACCTCCGCCGGTTTACCGAACAGTCTGGTTTGGAAACGCCATTCCGAGGTCTCTAATTTGCTTGTCAGTGCTTGTCCTAAACCGGGCTCCTTTCGTGAACCTCTTAATCCGTCTGACTCCGATTATCAAGTTACTTCCCACTCATCTTCTGGCGAGTCATCGGCTACTCAGCTCCCACCGCTCAAAATGCTGCTTGGGTAAGCTATACTTATTGTGATGTTTGCAGTACATTGCCTTAGAACATATTCTGTATTTGATTTTGTTATTCCTCTCAGGGCCAAACCTAGGCCAAGCAAGAAGGCCCGCCTGGACAAAGCGGCCGAAGAAGATGTCGTTCTTGAAGCACACAAGACACCCAACGCTGAAGTGGCTATTCCTGAGGATATTCCCAATGATCCACCGCAGCAAGATGATGATCTTATTGCTGAAGAGAGACCTACGGATACCTCAGGTCCTACCCATCAGCCAACAGGTTCCATCCAGATTGAAAGCTCCACCAGTCCGGCAAAACCTACTGACAAGCCAACAGCTCCAGTGCAAACCGGCGGTACCAAAGATGTTGAGGTTGTCATTACTGGCACTGGCCATACTGAGCCAAACAATCCTGTCTCTTTATCCAAACATTCTGCCAAGTAAGAACTTGCTGCCTTTGGTAAAGGCAAGTGGAACGTTGATCTGACGACTTACGCTGCTCTGAACGCCCAAGATATCCATTCCGGCTATCTGAACCGGCTGTATACCAGCCGTGACTATGAAGCCGGTCTGGTTAATATGATGAAAGATAAATATGAGGTAATTTCCATATGCCCCTTCCTGCTTGTATGCTTCCATTCCTGACTCTCCTAGCCCCCAAGGGCCGGTTTGGAATATTCTTTCAAACCGGGACTTAAATCTTGTTGCTTTTGAAATTTGCTGATGTAGCCCCCAAGGGCCGGTTCAACTTAGCGTAGTTAAACCGGTACTTTAAGTAATTGAAACTGCCGTATCAGAATATATATGATCAAATAGCCATTAGCCCCCAAGTGCCAAGTTGAATACTTGTATTGATCTTGGGACTTTGTAAACAATCGAAAGATGAAGATCAAATATGCATTAGCCCCCAAGTGCTAAGCGCATCACTTGTTATGTGGTTGGTACTTGAATCCTTCTACCGATTTGTTGAAACATAGATCTGTATGCATGCAGGCGGAGCTGAAGACGAAAGAAAACCAAGTCATCGATCTTCAAGAAAACCTGAAAACCCAACAGGCTGAAACCTCCAAAGCAAAAGAGGAATTGGCCAGTGCTTTAAGCGCCATGGAACAACTTAAGGAGAACTTCAAGAAGAAACGGGCGGACTGGGCCACTGAAAAGTCCGCTTTGATCAAACGAGCAGAGGATGCCGAGGCTGCACTAAAACCAGTGGCGGATGAACTGACCAACATAAAGCGGCACGTGCATGCCATGACTGCTGCTATCTTTGGTAAGCCAGCTTGCCTTCTGAATTGGCTCTGCCTTCTGACAGAGTCGCCGGTTTATTAATCCTTTATGGTATTTCAGGGACACGCATTGGTCACTTGGGGTCAGATGTGCGGAAGAAACTAAAAGCCGTCTATACATTGGCTGAACAATTGTATACTAGTGCCCAGCGGATCATCTGTACCACATCTCATAACAAACCGGCGCCCACTTTAATTCAAGATACTCTGATGAAACTATCGGTGCTTCCTGCCCGGGTTGAAGAGCTGAAGAAATCTGCTGCTCGAACCGGCGCAATCAATGCTTTAATCTGGGCAAAAGCCTGGGTGCCGGATTTTGATCCTATTGAAGCGGCTCAGGGCTATCCCAGCTTGAAGGAAGACGGGTCAGAATTTGGTGAAGCGGATCTGCGAGCAATAAACCGGGATGTGCGTCCACTAGCTTGTCAGTTGGTTGAGGAAGCAGACTTGTCTCGTTATCAAGCGCAATATGACAGTCAGAACAAGTGAATAGCTGCACCAATCCATGAATCGGAAAATCTGATCCCTCCAATCCGTAAGCATACTTACGCTCCCGATATTGACCCGTCATTGCTGATCCATGATGAAGCTGTTTTTCAAGCATTAATGGGAATCGATTGGACAAATGTGGATTTCCAGCCACTGGGTAGGGACACGGAGGCTGAAGCGGCGCAGGATGACCCACAACCCTCAGGCCAGGCTGGTGACCAAACTTAAACCGGAAGCCGGTTTGAAAACCGCCTCTTCTTTGCGAAAAACAATTATATTATTATGGGCACCATGTTGCCTTGTAATAGGCTAGCTGATACCTTTGATGTTGATATGCCTTCGTGCATAATTTGTTCTTCCTGTGGTAATGAATTTTCCAAAACACTTTCTGCCGTCATTGAGCGTGAAGTTGGCTTGGCCAATCTTGAAGCGGAGTTTTGCAAACCCACACTGTTGGAGGAGATAACAGCTCCTGTATATATATGATGCTGGTTTACCATGTAAACCGTGCCGGGTTATAATAAACACCGTGTTACTCCATAAGAGGATGTTAACAACACGGATCAAACCGGTCAAATAGTATCCGGATTGACGCGAACTATGTTCCGCCAATTGAAAAAAAATTTGTCGGTTTAAGGAACACAATGAAAAGCAAAAAAACCCTTCAAAAAGTAAAGTGTGAAGCAAAAGAAAAGTTGTATCTAAGCTGATCAAATGGCGTTACCATGGCTAAACACGACCAAGTTCCCGTTAGGTGTAACTATGGTTCTAGTCAGCCAGGTCCCTAGATGAAACCGTGGCATTTATGCCGACCAAATGGCGTGGTCATGGTTCGGGTTTGACCAAGCCCCCAAGTGACTTTGTGGCCTTAGGCTGACCAAGAGGCATGACTGGTTCAGACATGACCAAGTCCCCAAGTGATCTGGTGGCTCTCGCCTATCAAGAGGCATGGTATTGGTTCGGACATGACCAATCCTCCAAGTGATATAACACGATGCTTTTAGCAAAGCGAACTCAAGGGGTAAACTGGAGGCCGCTTTAGAGCAACTCCATGTAACCTCACATGATGTAAAAGGACAGATACCCCGCTTTAGCTGAGGTTCCGGTTTATTATATTTAATCATAATATATACATTGTCGTAATATGTACATAAGTATAGCCAATGGCTCAGGTGTAGTAAGGCCGAAGATGAGCTATATTCCACGGCCTGTTAGTCTCCTCCTCGGATGTACGTGAGTCCTTATGCTCTCGAATATCGATCAGATAGTACGACCCGTTGTGCAGATTCTTACTGACCACGAAAGGCCCCTCCCAAGGTGGGGATAGCTTATGCATATTAGTTTGATCTTGGATGAGCCGAAGCACCAAATCTCCTTCCTAAAAGGTTCTGGTTCTGACCCGGTGACTATGATAATGACGAAGATCCTGCTGATAAATCGCCGATCGGGCGGCTGCGATGTCACGCTCTTCATCCAACCGGTCCAAAGCATCTTGCCGGGCTGTCTCGTTGTCCGCTTCAATATAAGCCATGACACGAGGTGAATCATGGCGGATATCACTGGGGAGAACCTCCTCCGCTCCATAAACCATGAAGAACGGTGTGTATCCTGTTGATCTGTTGGGTGTTGTATTGATGCTCCATAACACAGATGGTAATTCTTCTACCCAACAACTCGGCGTTCTCTGCAAAGGAACCATGAGCCGGGGCTTGATGCCTCTCAAGATCTCTTGATTAGCTCTTTCTGCTTGACCATTGGACTGTGGATGTGCCACTGATGAGACGTCGAGCCAGATGTGCTCCCGTTTGCAGAACTCCTTCATAGCACCTTTGGATAAATTGGTACCATTATCTGTGATAATACTGTGTGGAAAACCAAACCGGAAAATCACCTTTTTGATGAACTGAACTGTCGTGGCCACATCGCACTTGCTAACAGGTTCTTCCTCCACCCACTTTGTAAACTTGTCAACCGCCACCAGGAGGTGGGTATTATTATCTTTGGACCTTTTGAAAGGCCCAACCATATCCAGCCCCCAAGTCGCAAACGGCCAAGTAATTGGAATCATTCTCAATTCTTGGGCCGGTACATGAGCATGCCTTGAAAACCTTTGGCAACCATCACATCGTCTGACCAGATCCTCCGCATCAGCATGAGCAGTTAACCAATAAAAACCATGGCAAAACTCTTTAGCCACCAGAGACTTTGAACCGGCGTGGTGGCCACAATCTCCTTCGTGGATCTCATGCAAGATTTCCCGGCCTTCTTTAGGAGACACGCAGCATTGAAAAGCTCCTGATATACTGCAATGATGCAACTCGCCGTTGATGATAGCCATGGACTTGGATCGCCGGATATCTGCCGGGCTAGAATCTCATCCTCTGGAAACTCACCCCGGTTCTTGTACGCCAGGTAAGGAAGCGTCCAATCCGGAATAATATGAAGAGCCGCCACCAATCGAGCCTCCGGATCAGGAATAGCCAAATCCTCTTCACCAGGGATCTTGACCGACGGGTTGTGCAGCACATCCAGAAAGACATTGGGTGGGACCGGTTTGCGCTGAGAGCCCAGCCGGCTTAAAGCGTCTGCCGCTTCATTTTTCCGCCGGTCCACGTGATCCACCTGATAGCCTTTGAAATAACCCGCGACAGTATCCACCTCACGACGATATGCTGCCATGAGTGGGTCCTTGGAGTCCCAAGTGCCAGACACTTGCTGGGCCACAAGGTCCGAGCCACCGAAGCAGTTAACTCGACTTAGATTCATCTCCTTAGCCATCCGGAGACCATGGAGCAAGGCTTCATACTCAGCTGCATTGTTAGTACAAGGGAACATTAAACGGAGAACATAACAAAACTTATCACCTCATGGGGAAGTTAATACGACTCCAGCCCCCGAGCCTTCCAACTGCCTGGATCCGTCAAAATGGATGGTCCAATACGTATGATCCGGCTTTTCTTCAGGTGCTTGCATTTCCGTCCAATCATTGATGAAATCAACAAGTGCTTGAGACTTAACCGCTGTCCGAGGCACATACTTCAAATCGTACGGCCCCAGCTCTATGGCCCACTTTGCAATCCGGCCAGTTGCTTCCCGGTTCTGGATGATATCTCCCAAAGGAGCAGAACTGACCACCGTAATTGAGTGCCCTTGGAAATATTGTTTAAGCTTCCGGCTTGCCATAAAAACTCCATACACCAGCTTCTGCCAATGCGGATACCTTTGCTTGGACTCAATGAGCACCTCGCTGATGTAATAGACCGGATGTTGAACCGGATGCTCCTTACCTGCCTCCTTTCGCTCCACCACAATAGCTACACTGACTGCCCGAACATTAGCAGCAACATATAGCAGTAACGGCTCCTTGTCAACGGGAGCGGCGAGCATCAATAATTTGATCAATACGGGGGAGGGCAAAAGGATCTGCTGGACAAGCCTTATTAAGATCTGTGTAATCCACACACATGCGCCAGGTGCCGATTTTCTTGAGGACCAGCACCGGATTGGCAAGCCACTCAGGGTGAAAAACTTCAATAATAAAGCCAGCTGCTAAGAGCCTGGCTACCTCTTCTCCAATCGTATTGCGCCTTTCTTCGTTAAACCGGCGCAGGAACTGTTTCACCGGTTTATATTTAGGATCCACATTAAGTGTGTGCTCAGCGAGTTGCCTTGGTACACCTGGCATGTCAGAGGGTTTCCATGCGAAAATGTCCCGATTCTCACGGATGAACTCGATGAGCGCGCTTTCCTATTTCGGATCCAAGTTGACACTGATGCTGAACTGCTTGGACGAATCGCCAGGTACGAAGTCAACAAGCTTAGTCTCTACTGCCGATTTGAACTTCAGGGCCGGATCATGCTCCGTAGTTGGCTTCTTCAACGGAGTCATGTCCGCCGGATCAACATTGTCTTTATAGTATTTCAACTCCTCAGTGGCACAAACCGACTCTGCATAAGCTGCATCTCCTTCCTCGCATTCCAAAGCGATTTTGCGGCTTCCGTGAACCGTTATTGTCCCCTTATGACCCGGCATCTTGAGCTAAAAATACACATAACAGGGTCGGGCCATAAACTTGGCGTATGCCGGTCGCCCAAACAGGGCATGATATGGACTTTGGATTTTCACCACCTCAAACGTCAATGTCTCTGACCTGGAATCATGATCATCCCCAAAGGCCACTTCCAAAGCTATCTTACCAACAGGATATGCTGATCTGCCAGGCACTACACCGTGGAATACTGTATTAGACGGTTTGAGATTCTTATCTGTTAGTCCCATACGACGGAAGGTCTCATAGTACAGGATGTTAATACTGCTCCCTCCATCCATGAGCACCTTGGTGAACTTATAACCTCCCACCTGAGGCGCCACCACCAGAGCCAACTGACCCGGATTATCGACCTGGGGCGGGTGGTCCTCTCTGCTCCATATGATCGGCTGTTCAGACCAACGTAGATAACGGGGTATGGCCGGTTCAACTGAGTTGACTGCCCGCCTCTGAACCTTTCGGTCTCGCTTGTCCAAGCTGGTGGTAAAAACATGGTACTACCCACCACTCAACTGCTTTGGGTTGCTCTGGTAACCTGACTGTTGCTGCTGTTGGTTGTAACCACCCTGGTTGTTCCGATTATTTTGACCATTATTTCCGCCCGGATTACCATTAAATCCTGAACCGGAACCTCCTCCACCGTAACCCGGCCCGGACCCTGAGCCATCGCCAGATTCATGATCATACCAGAAGTTATTAGAATTCTTGAACTCCTGCATAATAAAGCAATCCTTCCAAAGGTGGTTTGCTGGTTCCTCCTTCGTCCCATGTTTTGGACAGGGCTGGCTTAGCAGAGAGTTTAGGCGGTTTGGGTTAGGGTTGGGCGCCCCACTACAATTTTTTGGCCTACCCTTGCGTCGCTGGCCATTGTTCTGTGCGTTGGTATTAGCCACAAAGTCCATGTTGCCATCCGCTTTACGCTTGCCTCCTCCACCATTGCCTACCCAGTGATGCTGCTGACCTTTGGAGCTGTTGTTCTTCTTTCCTTTCCCTGTCTTGTCCTCATCAGATTCGGGATCCTTGGTACTATCAGAATCAGCATATTTCACCAGAGCGGCCATGAGAGTCCCCATGTCGGTGCAATGACGCTTCATCCGTCCCAACTTCAGCTTCAGGGGTCCAAACTGGCAGTTGCCCTCTAGGGTTAATACTGCAGTGTCAGCGTTGATGCGGTCTGAGGAGTGCAACACTTGTGAAACCCGGCGCACCCAATGAGTCGTTGATTCTCCTTCCTCCTGGACGCATGCAGCTAAGTCCACTATTGACATAGGCTGTTTACAGGTATCTTTGAAATTGCTGATAAACCGGGCCCGTAATTGGGCCCATGAACTGATAGAATTAGCCGGCAAGCTTTTTAACCAAGTACGGGCCGTTCCTTCGAGCATCATGGTGAAGTATTTTGCACACGCCGTGTCATCCACATCAAGCATCTCCATGGCCATCTCATAGCTCTCCACCCATGTCTCTGGAGGTAGATCCGCCGTGTAATTTGGTACCTTGCGCGGGCCTTTGAAATCCTTGGGCAGCCGCACGTTGCGTAAAGCGGGGATAAGGCAAGGCACCCCCAAAGAACTGGAAGTAACACTAGGTTCAGTCAAGGTAGTTGGATGAACCGGCATGAGCAGCCGAGCCTGATGCTGTGCGGCTAACTCGGCCTCCCTGCGCGCGCGGGCCCGGTCCACCACTCCCTGAGCGTCATCAGCACCACCCGGTGGGTTGTTGTCTCGGGGTGCCCCACGTCGTTCATTACTCGACACTGCCGGTTCATCCATATGTCTGCTATAGCTCCGTCTTGGACGAGGGGTCGAGTGGATCCGGTCGCGGCTGTACGAGTATGCTTCCTGTTGGGCCAAAGCTGTCCTCAGAAGTTCCTTGACCCGCTGTGTCTCTACTGCATGCGGCGAGTCACCTTCAATTGGAATGGCCTCCAGCCGTGCAGCAGCGGCAACAAGATTGTCCATTGGGTTGGAGTAGTGACCCGGGGGTGTTAAAGCAGCCTGAGGTACAACGGTGTTTTGACGAGGCGGGTCGATCTGACGAGGCTGAACCGGTGCACCGGTCCCAGGGGCTTCTGCCCGGTTCCCCTCCAGCGGATTGCCGGCTCTTGGCCCTGGAGTGTTGAAAAGGTCTCTGGCCTCGAAAACCGGAGGTAAGCGGGATTGGTGCTTCCTCCTCATGACTTCATGCGATGCGCTCTGGTCTAACATAAGCCTGTAGGCCAGTGCGTCTAAAGCAGCCCGCTCTGCGGCCATCCTGGTGTCCTTAGCTGCCAGATCCTCCTTGGCCTGGGTGATCTGATCCTTTACCTTTGCAATCTCCGTATTGTGAACGTCCTGATCTGGCGGATTAACTTCCGCCATAAGCACAGCCAACGCATCAAATAGTTCTGATAGAACCTGAGCCGGCGGGCGCACAGGGCCTCCTGCCCCGGCAGTCGTTGCTGCTGCTGAACCGGAAATCATTGCCGCAGCTGTCGAAGAATGAAGCGCTGCTTGTGTTCCGGCCATGAATATTCCAACACGGTTGGGCAGATCAGAGGGGTCTGGAATACTGTCGCCATCGGAACAGCTCCCAATCCGTCCATCTTGTAGCTGATAAAGAGATTCGGTTTCTCCGGTCGAAGATTCGTCACCGGAACAAATGACAGTCGCCCCACGAAATCCCGATCCGTCCTCATAACTTCCTCCATGGATGACTCCCACGAAGGCACGCTTCATGGCCGGTTAAATCCGGGCGGATTGCGCATGCTGAGCCGTCTCGACGAGGTCGGTGCAGATGTCCGGCTCAGGGCCTGGTTCACCGATCTTGCCAATGAAAACGTGAATGCTACCAAAGGGGACCCGGTACCCGTACTCAATTGAACCGGCCTCGGGGCCCCAGCCTGCGTCGTCGATGTAGAGCCTGCCGCGACGACTCTTAGTCATCCGGCCTACAGCATAGCCCTCGAGTCCTTCAAAGCGACCCTCCAAGAACCGGAAACCATCGTGCGATAGCCCCATGGTGGGCGCCAACTGTCGAGGTTTTGTCACGGCAGATGTCCTAGAGAAAGGACTTAGTCATGGAGCCATCACGACGGGTTAGCTTGAAGGGGTTAAAGCGGACACAAGGACACAAGAGAGTTTATACTAGTTCGGCCCCTTTGAGGAAGGTAAAAGCCTACGTCTAGTTGTGATGGAATTGATGGGGTTTCGATGACTAGGGAGCAAGCAAGCTTCGCCTATGTCTCGAGTTGTTGTCTGTCCCCCTGAACCGTCGGCTCGTCCCCTTATATACACGGGTGACGCCTGCCGGTTCAGAGAGTCCCAACACCGGTTCATACTCGTATCCGGGTTGGTCTCTCCTTGTTCCTAACTTACAGTACAAGTATATGCACAAAGCCGGTGTACGGCTACAGGTTGTAAACCGACTACGGGCCCTGGGCCTTTATCTGCCTCTTTGGGCTTTAACACCTTTGAACTACTAATGAAGTTAATCCGGCCCAGGTAGGCCGGTTTATGCCCAGTAGTAATATCCCCAATAGTAATCATGTTCTGGAGGTCATGTTACTTGACCATGACGAGCCTATGAACTATGAGGAAGCCATGATGAGCCCAGATTCCACGAAATGGCTTCAGGCCATGAAATCTGAGATGAGATCCATGTATGATAGCAAAGTATGGACTTTGATTGACTTGCCCATTGATCGGCGAGCTGTTGAGATTAAATGGATCTTCAAGAGGAAGACGGACGCTGATAGTATTGTTACTATCTACAAAGCTAGAATTGTCGCAAAAGGTTTTCGACAAGTTCAATGTGTTCACTACGATGAGAGTTTCTCACTCGTATCTATGCTTAAGTCTGTCCGAATCATGTTAGCAATTACCGCATTTTATGAAATCTGGCAAATGGATAAACAAAACTGCATTCCTTAATAGGATTTATGAAAGAAGAGTTGTACATGATGCAACCAGAAGGTTTTATCAATCCTAAAAATGCTAACAAAATATGCAAGCTCCAGCGAACCATCTATGGACTGGTGCAAGCATCTCGGAGTTGGAATATGCGCTTTGATAAGTTGATCAAAGCATATAGTTTTATACAGACTTGCGGTGAAGCCTGTATTTACAAGAAAGTGTGTGGGAGCACTACAGTATTTCTGATAAGTATATGTGAATGACATATTGTTGATCGGAGATAATGTAGAATTATTCTACAAAGCATAAAGGAATGTTTGAAAGGATTTTTTTCAAAGAAAGACCTCGGTGAAGCTGCTTACATATTGAGCATCAAGATCTATAGAGATAGATCAAGATGCTTGATAAGTTTTTTCAATGAGTACATACCTTGACAAGATTTTGAAGTAGTTCAAAATGGAACAGTCAAAGAAGGAGTTCTTGCCTATGTTACAAGGTGTGAAGTTGAGTAAGACTCAAAACCCGACCATGGCAGAAGATAGAGAGAGAATGAAAGTCATTCCCTATGCCTTAGCCATAGGTTCTTTAAAGTATGCCATGCTGTGTACCAGACCTATTGTATACCCTGCCCTGAGTTTGGCAAGGGAGTACAATAGTGATCTAGGAGTAGATCACTGGACATTGGTCAAAATTATCCTTAGTGGAATAAGGATATGTTTCTCGATTATGGAGGTGACAAAAGGTTCGTCATAAAGGGTTACGTTGATGCAAGTTTTGACACTAATCCAGATGACTCTAAATCTCAATCTGGATACATATTGAAAGTGGGAGCAATTAGTTAGAGTAGCTTCGTGCAGAGCATTGTTGACATAGAAATTTGCAAAATACTTACGGATCTGAATGTGGAAGACCTGTTGACTAAACTTCTCTCACAAGCAAAACATGATCACATCTCAGTACTCTTTGGGTGTTAATCACATAGCGATGTGAACTAGATTATTGACTCTAGTAAACCCTTTGGGTGTTGGTCACATGTCGATGTGAACTATGGGTGTTAATCACATGGTGATCTGAACTATTGGTATTAAATCACATGGCGATGTGAACTAGATTATTGACTCTAGTGCAAGTGGGAGACTGAAGGAAATATGCCCTAGAGGTAATAATAAAGTTATTATTTATTTCCTTATATCATGATAAATGTTTATTATTCATGCTAGAATTGTATTAACCGGAAACATAATACATGTGTGAATACATAGACAAATAGAGTGTCACTAGTATGCCTCTACTTGACTAGCTCGTTGATCAAAGATGGTTATGTTTCCTAACCATATACATGAGTTGTCATTTGATTAACGGGATCACATCATTAGGAGAATGATGTGATTGACTTGACCCATTCCGTTAGCTTAGCACTTGATCGTTTATTTTGTTGCTATTGCTTTCTTCATGACTTATACATGTTCCTATGACTATGAGATTATGCAACCCCGTTTACCAGAGGAACACTTTATGTGCTACAAAACATCACAACGTAACTGGGTGATTATAAAGGTGCTCTACAGGTGTCTCTAAAAGTACTTGTTGGGTTGGCGTATTTCGAGATTAGGATTTGTCTCTCCGATTGTCGGAGAGGTATCTATGGGCCCTCTCGGTAATGCACATCACTTAAGCCTTGCAAGCATTGCAACTAATAAGTTAGTTGCGGGATGATGTATTACGGAATGAGTAAAGAGACTTGCCGGTAACGAGATTGAACTAGGTATTGAGATACCGACGATCGAATCTCGGGCAAGTAACATACTGATGACAAAGGGAACAACGTATGCTGTTATGCGGTCTGACCGATAAAGATCTTCGTAGAATATGTGGGAGCCAATATGAGCATCCAGGTTCCGCTATTGGTTATTGACCAGAGACGTGTCTCGGTCATGTCTACATAGTTCTCGAACCCGTAGGATCCGCACGCTTAAGGTTTCGATGACAGTTATATTATGAGTTTATGAGTTTTGATGTACCGAAGGAGTTCGGAGTCCCGGATGAGATCGGGGACATGACGAGGAGTCTCGAAATGGTCGAGACGTCAAGATCGATATATTGAACGACTATATTCGGACATCGGAAAGGTTCCGAGTGATTCGGGTATTTTTCGGAGTACCGGAGAGTTACGGGAATTCGCCGGGGAGTATATGGGTCTTATTGGGCCATACGGGAATAGAGGAGAGAGGCCAAAAGGAAGGAGGCGCGCACCCCACCTCTGGTCCGAATTGGACAAGGGGTGCAGCCCACTTTTCCTTGTTCCTCTCCCCCTCTTTCCTTCTCTCCTACTCCAACAAGGGAAGGAGGAGTCCTACTCCCGGTGGGAGTAGGACTCCCCCCTTGGCGCACCCTCCTCCTAGGCCGGCCGCCTCCCTCCCTTGCTCCTTTATATACGGGGGTAGGGGGGCACCCCATAGAAAGACAAGTTGATCAGGTGATCTGTCCCAGCCGTGTGCGGTGCCCCCCTCCACCATATTCCACCTCGGTCATATCGTATCGGTGCTTAGACGAACCCCTGCGTCGGTAGCAACATCATCACCGTCATCACGCCATCGTGCTGATGGAACTCTCCCGTGAAGCTCTGCTGGATCGAAGTTCGCGGGACGTCATCGAGCTGAACCTGTGCTGAACTCGGAGGTGTCGTGCGTTCGGTACTTGGATCGTTCGGATCGTGAAGACGTACGACTACATCAACCGCGTTGTGCTAACGCTTCCGCTTTCGGTCTACGAGGGTACGTGGACAACACTCTCCCCTCTCGTTGCTATGCATCACCATGATCTTGCGTGTGCGTATGGATTTTTTTGAAATTGCTACGTTCCCCAACACCTGCAACGCTGCTGAGTACACCACCATGGACGAGGGTATGCACCAGGAGGATTGCAGACAACGTCAATATGATGGAAGACTTGGTGGGGGCGGCGGCCTGCAAGTGGCGTTGGGATGCGGAGGGTGGGGGTGGTCGGCGGCGGCCTACAGGTTGGGTCGACTACGATTATTGGCAGCGTCGGGATGCTGGAGCCTGGAGGTTGGGGACGACTACGTGTAGATGAATCAATATTTTAATTAATTGCCTGAATCGTTACAATTAAAAGTTAGAAAGGATAAAATTGCTCCTAATTAGGAATTATCAAGACCGTTGGATTAACTTAATACTACACATTACATTAGATAGTGTGATATACCGTAAAATATCACAAAAATTATGCTTCAACTTTATAGGAGCGGACGAGCTCGTCTAATCATGGAATCGCCAGCCTCTGTTCACGTGCGGATATGGGTCCGTGAGGTATTACCGCTAGTATATCTGTATGGGTCTATCTAGGTCTCAGTCGATTTAGACTTCGCGAAGTCTAAGTCAGCTGATGTCACCTAAGACAGATTAGGCCCGTTTGTTTAATCGACAACTGCTGGGTTTTATTCTTAGCTGGGCCTTTTTTGTTTCTCCGTTGTATGTTTGTTTGTTTGTTTGTTTGTTTGGGCTGGATTGTTTGTTTCTTTGTCTTTTGTCTTTGTTTGGTCTTGACACCACAAAAAAGTGTTCAACAAGAGAAGTAAATAAAAATACATTTTTATGTCACTAGTGCAGCACATCGCCCAGTCCTTCTCTTTGTGCGTCATCTTGCTTCTCTTTTTATTTTTATTTTTTTATAATTTGTTTAAAAAAACATTTTGTATATTAGAACAAAAATCAATTTTTAATGCAACAAAGAAACAAAATGGAAACAAGACAAACTAGATAGTGTGGCACTGTTTTTCACAAATCAATCTTTATAAGTTGCTATCCGCAAAAAAAAATCTTTATAAGTTGCATACAAATGGAGGTCATGCAAGTGTGCTTCCAAAGTGGGTTGCGTTGTTTTTCTCAACAAATAATAATAACAAAAAGAATAAAAATTCAAAACACAAGGGTAAAAAAGAAAAAATAGTAGAAAAATAAAAATAAAAGGTCAATAATAAACCTACTTAGCAGGCCGCCCAAGCCGGGTGTGTAGTTGCAAAAAAGTCAGTTGAAGCCGGGGGCGAGACTTGAAGTTGCAAGCCTACTATCGGACATGCAATTGCAGTCAAGGGCGACACTTGCAGTTGCGAGCCTAGTGTCAGACATGCAACTCCCCCACCCCCCGTCCCTGCCCCCAACATGATTTTTTTTCAGTTGCAATCATATTGGAAGACATGCAATTGCAG
>NC_041384.1:118754002-118769970 GCF_002162155.2 Triticum dicoccoides | reverse complement strand
TGCGTGTCTAGTACTGGACATGCAAGTTCCCCCACCCCCTCTCCTACCGCCCTTTAACAAAAACATAAGACCAATTACAGTCAGGAGGGAGACACACAGTTGCATTCGGGGGCGACACTTGCAGTTGCATGACTAGTATTCGACATGCAACTCCACCCCGCCCACCTCTCCCGCCACTCTTACAAGACAAAGGTTAATTGTAGTAGCAGTGTGTGGACATGTACTTGCATTAGGTGGCGACACTGGCATTTGCAAAGCCTAGTGTCGGACATGCAACGACCACCTCTCCCGACGCCCACTTACAAAACAAAACATGTCAGTTGCATTGGGTGTGTAGGCATATGGTTGCAGTCGAGGGCGACAATTGCAGTTGCAAGCCTAGTATCGGATATATACGCAACTCCCCCTCCATGTTGCTCCCTTACAAAACCAAAAAAGGCCAGTAGCAGTCGAGTGTGTAGGCATGCAGTTGCAGACAAAGGGCAACACTTGTAATTGCAAGCCTATCGTCGGACACGCAACTTCCCCATCTCGTGCCGCTCACTTACCAAAAAAGTTCAGTTGCAGCCGGGGGTGTAGGCATGCAATTGCAAAGAAAAAAATTCAGTTGCAGTCGGGTGTATAGGCATGCAATTGCAGTGGAAGACGACACTTGCGGTTGCAAGACTACTATTGTACATGCAATTGTAGTTGCAAGCGTATTGTGGAACTTGCAATTCACCCCCTCTTCATCAAAAACACAAGGCGAGTTGCAGTCGATAGGGGACATGCAGTTCCAATCGAGGCCGAGACTTGGAGTTGCAAGCCTAGTATCGGACATGCAACTTCCCACTCTCTCGCCGCCCACTAACAAATCAAAAAATGTCGGTTGCCGTGGAGTTTGTGGGCATGCAATTGCAGTCGGGTGTGTAGGCATGCAGTTCCAGCCGAGGGTGACACTTGTAATTGCAAGACTACTTTTGGATATGCAATCCCCCCCTCTCTGACAAAAAACACAAGGCCAGTTGCAATCGGAAGGGGGACATGCAGTTGCATTCAAAGGCGACGGTTGCAGTTGCAAGCCTAGTATTGCACATGCAACTCCCCCTCCCTCTCCCACCGCACTTAGAAAATAAATGTTAGTTGCAGTCGGGTATGTGGGCATGCAATTGCAGTAGGGGACGACACTTGTAGTTGGATGCCGAGGGACAGACATGCAATTGCCCTTCTCTTGACAAAAGACTAATAAATTACGTTCAGTGGCGACACTTACAATTGCGCCTAATAGTGGGCATACAAGAAAAGGATTTAAATGCACTAAGAAGACAAAATATAAATAAAATAAATAAGAAACATGGATTTTTTATAAAGTAAATAAATGAACAAAATAAAATTAAGAATGAAACAAGAAAAATGGTAAAAATACAAATGCAAAATAAAATCAATGTCACAAGAACGCCGATATTTTTTTTGTTAAAAATCACTTATGAAAAGATAAATAAGAAGCAAGAAAATAAAATAAAAAACACATAAATAAATCCAGAAAAGGCCAGGCTATCACACATCCCTGCCTACGCATAAAATAAAGAAGAACGAAGGAGCGGACTAGACACACCCTAAAACAGCCCATCACCAAAAAGAAAAATGGAAGCAAACTTATTGGACATGAGAGAAAAAATAAAACAAACAAAAAAATTACCAATTCTTGGTCGCTTTGAAGACATGGAGTTGCATTCTGGGGCAACACTTACAATTGAGGTCCCATTGCTACCGAATCGACTAAGACTTGGCTAATTCTTGGTCAACTAAGAATAACAAATTCACATAAAATAGATTTTTTGGATTAGATATTTCCATCTATACTTCTTTTAGACTGACATACTTAACACAAAGCCAAAGCTAAAAAACCTAGAAAAGGAGACATGGGTGCTTGTTCTATACAAAAATGCGTGCGTGTACGCACATATGGAAAAGGGAAATTCTGGTTCTAAAAAATGGATGCTGCACTAGAAAAACTACATAAAACACTATACATTTAGGGATATTTTCTATCAACAACAACCACACATACGCACACGGATTCTAGGAAAAAGGAAAAGGAGAAAAGCTCACAAAACATGTTACTGCAGTGTATGAATTCTTTTCCTTTTCACTCTTAGGCCTCCTTTGGTCTGGAGGAATTTTGTAGGATTTTCATAGAATAGGATTTCTATAGGAAAAATTCCTTCAGGGCTCTTTGGTTTGTAGGAATGAAATCTTATTCATATGGAGGAATTCTTCCTATCCTTCACATTTCATCGGAAAATAAACATTAGCCTATACTTAATGGAAAAAATCCTATGGTGTGAATCAAAAGGCATCTCTTTTTCTATTCCTATGTGTAGTATTTAAGATGCATGTCATCTCATTTCTTAAACTTTGTAAACTTCGCAGGCAAAAAAAAAGATACACCGTTCAAAGCCCGCCACTCCCCTGCCTAGCCCACCCAAAGCTGATAAGAAAAACAAGACACGAAAGCAGCCCACTAGTCCGTCCATCTACATGGGCCAATTTACAAATAAAAAGCAGTTTGCACGCATCTAAAAGCAGTAGTAGATCTAATGGTCTATGAGTCGACTGAGACTTCGTCGACTGATTTTTAGCAGTACCATATGGTCCGTCCAAAGTAAGTATTCAAGGTCATATAGCAGTATGGTAGAACCGCGTGCACAACAACTTTCGCTCGGTGCATGACAACCACGATGTCTTGTGCCAGTATGTATTGATGGTTCGTGTTCCTATAAACTGCAAATACCACCAACGTCCATCACGCCGCTCCACGACTGTGCCACACCAGCAAAGATATTTTATGGACCTCCCATATTCGCATGGCCCGATCCCTAATTCCAGCAAGAACCCTCGCCGCTGCAAATGACCAACGCAAACCAGGCTCCTGATCCTGTCGCTCTCCCCATAGTACCCTGTGCGGACCGTGGAAGGAATGTAGTGACATGCGTCCATGCCGCGGGCAGAACACCAGAGAGAGGTTCTACAAGTGCTGAAATCACAACCTCGAGGCATGAGTTGGTTCCAAACTACTTTGGGGCAATTCCAGGGAAAATAGCGATAATTCAACCCAGAGCCCGGACTCGGGTGAGCACAATGAACAATACCTTGATTTGAAATATAAAAAGAGTTAAAAAAATTCCAATTTTTGTGCGGTGCAAGATGCTTCTGTTCGTGAGCTCCGTGCAAAATTTGGTGAAGTTTGGACCTTCGAGGAACTCATGGCAAAAAAGACAAAATCAAGCGTGAACAATTCGATTTTCAAAAGTTTCTCAGACATCTGAAATTTGTCTTTTTTGCCACGAACTCCTCGGATGTCCAAACTTCACAAAATTTTGAACCGAGTTCACGCACAGAAGCAACTTGCACCATAAAAGAAATTAGAACTTTTTGAAATTTTTTTATTTTAATTCACGGTACTGTTAATGCCTTGGCTCATCTGAGCCCGGGCACCAAATGGCCGCTTCCGGAAAATAGCTACTGTCCCTTGTTTTGGTCATGTCTAAATGCCTTTCCATTATATCACTTGCAGAGCTGCTAGCCTTCTTATGCCTCTTCTATGTCATGTGTCATAATTTTCTGTTACAAAGTCGTGCCACATTATAGACGGTGATTGTGCATGTCTAACTTTATTGCGATTCACGTCGTTGTCATTGCTTTTCTTCATAGACAAAATGTACTGTGACATAAGGGGTTGACGGAATACTCTGCCGTCTAAGGAGAGACGTGCAAGTACATCTTTCCTGTTAAAATTTCCTGAAGTATGTGCTCCCTTTGGACACGTGGTCACGCCACACAATGTTTTGCTAGTACAGTCAAGGATCAACACATCTCATTAATCATGAAGGACTACCATGTATTTAATAATATTGGAAGAAAAGGATTTCAGTATTTCCTACATTTTTGTATGATAAGTACATGAATGCATGAACAATTGCACACTATTGATTTAATATATTTAAGATGTATCCGCAACAAAGTCTTGTATCACAGTTCTTACCGCGACAGGAATCCTAACCGAGTGGGTATTTCCATCTGACCATGTCAAGCTCCCAAAGGTAAACCCGCCTTGCACTCTCCGCCTTGTAGTAAACGACACCCTAAATGTCATGCTTGTGCTACTACCTTTGGCGAATGTGATCATTGATGGCTCCACGGACATGACCACCCCTGCTGGAGCTTCAAGCACCGCATGATAAGTCGTTCCGACCGCCCCCACATTTGTGATAGTGCGTTGAACCGTGACATGGTCCTTGAGGTCCGGAATAGCGATCGACGGGAGATTGAGATTGAGTTGGTAGGATTCGCAACCATGCAACAATCCTATGGTGCAGTTAAAAAACTTCTTGTACTCTCTTGCATCCACGTTGTAGACCAAGCCAGGGTCACTGGCTCTGTCTGGGTCTATGGCCACCACCAAAGTCGAAAGGATCAGCCACCTTCCTCGGGACCGTCTCTGCTTCGATTGGCGCACCAAAACCATCGGACACTGATGCTAGAATCATCACAAAGAAACAAGTTAGTAATATAAGATAAACTAGCTGGAAGAACTTTGCATATAAACATTGTGCATACCTGTGGTGACAATTGCAGACTTGATCATAGCAGGTGACCAATCACGGTGAATTGACTTAAGCAGTGCGGTCACCGCAGAGACATGTGGACATGCCATGGATGTACCAGAAAGTAACACATAGGAGCCACGAACAGCTGCTAAGATGCTGACACCTGGCGCAGTTATGTCGGGCTGTCAAAACATCCACAGAGATAAAAGTCTTAAATCCGGAGACGTTCACAAAAGTTAGTTAAAAGCACCGCAAGTATTTGCGCAAAAAAGGGGGGACCGCAAGTGCAATTATTTTGTCTTTGAGTTATAAATTTCACAGTGGGAGTACCTTGAGTATGCCTGGATATAGGGGGCTCGGACCTCTGGAGGAGAATGAAGCAACCCTCGGCGATAGCACCCCGTCTCCGACAACAGTCATGGTAGGTGACACCTTCACAATGGGATTCCTATCATGACAAAAAACATTCACAGATTAGTTATTGGAGAAAGAAAATATATGACGATCGACCCTATTCCAGGCAACGCGACTTCTTACTCTGTGTTCTCCCAGTAATATGCAATTTTCTGTGCGATTTCGTAGTCTACCACAAGCATGGCATGCCGGCCTTGCACGCCGTCAGGGAGTCCAAGCTGTTCATGTTGTATTGCGCGAAGATGAGGCCCTTGGCTCTGGCACTCACGGTACGGTTGATGGTGCGGGGTAGCTCTACCCGAGGCAACACGCTCCGAGCCTCCCTCGGTGCGTAGCACAACACGATCTTGCCGGTCACATTGCTTGACGCTAACCACTCCTCCGTGCAGCTGCGCAAAAGTTTTAAACTGAATATGGTTCGATAAACCGTGAAACTAATAACAATGTAAATTGTCAATTGAGTGTGTTATGTCGCTACCTTCCCGCATGAACAAGCTCCTTAAAGTCGTCGCTGTTCAGAGTAGAGTTGTAGTAAAGAGATTGTCCCTGCGTTTAAGATCAAAGACAAATGAGAGAGTAAGTTTTTCTTTTTCAAGAAAGTTCAATGAATGCCTATACGATTATGTTTCGGCGCACGCTAATTTGACACTTGACGTATCATACGACTTCCCGCCAAAAAAGAGTAAAACCTATACGATTATGGTAAGTCAGTTGTGTTCTTTCAACTAAAAACAGTTTGTTAGTTAACCTGTACCTAGCATGTGTAATGATGTAAATTATCGACTTTTATCTAGCTGGGATGTTTCTATTCCTTGAGAGTGGATGTATTTGGGTGCATTTTCCTATATATTTTTTAAAAAGGAAATATCAGAACAAGTACTTGGAGAAACGTACATACCACAAGCTTTTCTTTGTTTCCGAGAGATATGAAGGTTGGGAAGGCCCGGTCCATCGTGCTAGCGGCCACTGTCGTGACCCATGGCACGACATTCGTCACCGTTTGTGGTGCCGGGCCATCATTCCCGGCAGAGAAGATAACTGAGATCCCTCTCAAGACAGCATGAAGTGTCCCAGGGAACTCATGACCGGCACCCCCTCCCAGTGAGAGCGATAAGACATCTACACCATCGTGTATGGCATCGTCAATGGCTGCGAGGATGCTCGCGTCACTGGCTGCTGTGTTCGGGCCCCATAACACCTTGTAAATTGCTAGCCGTGCACGTGGTGCCTCGCCACGTGCCATGCCGGTGGCTAGGCCGGCATAGCTCACACCCTGCACTTCTCCTCCGGCAATCGTCGAGGCAACATGAGTGCCATGGCCGCTGAAATCCCGAGGTGACATGTACTCACCCTTGAGGTGCATGGCATTAATTCCCTCGAAGTACCACCGTGCGCCGATGATCTTTCTATTGCAACTCGTTGCATTGAACGCTGTTCCGGTCTGGCATATGCCATTCCACCGTGCCTGCACAGGGCCATATCCGTTGTCATCAAAGCTTCGTGATTCAGGCCATATGCCTGCAACAAAAACAAGCACGGAGTCAACCGATGTCCATTTCTAATGTCTGACTTGGGTTTCAACAACTTCTGGATTTAAACTAGAAATTTGATTACAAACCTGAATCGATCACCCCGATGATGATATCTTCACCGTAATTCCCTTTTCGGAGGAGGTCAGTTTGTTGTGGTGATTTGTTGTGTCCAAGGCCAAGGAAGTCCCAGCTTCGAGTTGTGTGCGCCTTGTGGTAAGTGTTAGGCTTCACACTTATAACTTCAGGAAATTCTACAATTGTAGTATCCAATGTGAATTACTCCGCAAAAAACATATAAAGACACCCCACAAAAAAAACATATAAAGACGGCAGATCTTTATCACTTACTTGCCAACGTCCTAGCTTGGGTTTTGGTGAGCATTGCCGCAAACCCAGAGAATCCGTGTTTGTAACTGTAAACTATCGACTTCAAGGATTCATCTTTGCTGTTGCAGACAAGACATAATGTTAGCAACAGTACTAATATATAGTAACATGGATTACTAGCTAGCCAGTACCTCCCAAGAACGGAGGTTAGTATGTCATGGTGTGACGCCGTGACAGCAGATGGATCGTCATGTTTCTTCTCCCCCATGTACACTATGTGGAGCTGAAATAAACATGCGAAGAGTGGTCAAAAAACTATTTCAGAACAAGCCAAAGTTAAAGTCTTGCGAACAAGGAGGAATCATAACTTACTTTGCTCGACGCATTTGCGGAAAGAGGCAACAGTGTGACCACCAGTAGCAGAGCACAGCAAGAGAAAGCTATCCTCGAATCCATGTCTGATCTCGAGAAGAGTGTTATGTTCTTCTCTCCTGTCGCGTGTATGTACATATAACATAGGAGCCAGGTGCTATCCATGGGGTGCAAGAAGAAAGAAGAGTTCAAAAGAACATTGCGTGTTTCAAAAGAACACGTGATCGAGGAGAACAATCGGACTAGACGACCATGTCGTATCTACCACCATTAAACAACTTGAAACAGACTTAATGACACGAGGTCGACCTGAAAACAACAAGCTTCGTTTAATCAGTGGGCATAAAATTATAAAATCAACCGTGGGGGCTGCAAGAACCGTTCAAACAAGGATATGTTTGCATTGTCAGCGTTAGGTGGTACACGTACCTGAGAAAGAAAGAGTACACCAAGGTCCTGAGAGGAAGCACCATGCTCATCGGGCATCCAGGCCGCGTCCATGTCATGACACCAGCGCATTGCTGGGTCTTTCAAAAAAAAAAACGTTAGTAAAGTTGATAAAGGTGAAGGCAATTTAGAAACAAAAATTTGACCCATTGAAGCATTCCACGCGTAAAGATTGGTTTGGCTGGTTCATTTCTCTAATAGCTAAATTCTTTTTTTTGGAAGAACCTCTTCGAGAGAGCAGGGATTCCTGCAATTTCTATAAAAAGGATAGAAATGGTCCAGTGTACATGTAAAACTACACCCAAAAATCTACACAGATGATGCAATTTATAAGAAAAAACTAACCCAAAAACCTACCAGAGCTCGAGGATTGTATAAAAACAATTCGTAGGTTCGGTTAGGGATATGAACAGAGTAAGAACATCTACACCCGGGCCTCTTGTATCCATCTCAAACGTCCGGACAGGTCGTCCGGCCACTGACCGGTCAAAAAAAAATTTGACCTAACCAGACCTCTCAAATCACGGACAAAAGCCCGGGCTGACCGACATCCTTCATATCCAGCCCAAATATAGCGCGAATATGGGGCGGCCCGGGCACGCCCATGCGCGTCCGCTTGACAGGCCCAGCCCAACACCGACCCCACAAAAACCCTAATCCAGGCGGCGAGCTCAAACCCTAGCTCACTCTGTCCCTCTCTCTCTCTCTCTCTCTCTCTCTCTCTCTCTCTCTCGCTCTCGCTCTATCCACTCCTCTCCCTCTCCCTTTCTGATCGCATCCACCACGATGAGTAGCTCCGGCAACGGCTCCGGCTCGATGCTCGACTACGAGGAGGAGATGGTCCTCCGCATTGCGCTGGAGAGGTCCTAGGTGGAGACATCTGGCAGCTCCGGATCTGGAGCGTTGCCGCACCTCCCGCGCCGGCGCAGCGCGGACGCCGGAGCTGGACCCTCCCGGCTTGCGCGCAAC
The DNA here is from genome assembly GCF_002162155.2 of Triticum dicoccoides. Classification (NCBI taxonomy): domain Eukaryota; kingdom Viridiplantae; phylum Streptophyta; class Magnoliopsida; order Poales; family Poaceae; genus Triticum; species Triticum dicoccoides. The sequence continues at coordinate 118,761,320 of NC_041384.1, read as the reverse complement.
GATGCAAGGACAGCACAGTCCGCGCCGGTCCCGTGCCGTCTCCTTCCGCTGCCGGCCGCTCCTCCACGCGGTCGGCGCTGGGTGCTTGTGCCCGCGCCTCCGGCCCGCATGACCGCTCCAGAGTCGGAGGGCGCATGGCAGCGTGAACGGGAGAGGGACGCGGCGGAGCAGTCAGCGTGCCGCCTCCACGGGACGGAGTCGGACGCTGATGAGGACGCATGTCTCCTCGCATGGGTGTACCACCACTCCCTCATGACGGCGGAGACATACGCTCGTTGCGTCCAACGTAAGAACACTAAGGCCCTCCGGCTTGTTATTGAGCAGTCGGTGAAGGAAATATGCCCTAGAGCCAATAATGAAGTTGTTATTTATATTTCCTTACATTATGATAAATGTTTATTATTCATGCTAGAATTGTATTAACCAGAAACTTGATACATGTGTGAATACATAGATAAAACATAGTGTCCCTAGTATGCCTCTACTTGACTAGCTCGTTAATCAAAGATGGTTAAGTTTCCTGACCATAGACATGTGTTGTCATTTGATGAACGGGATCACATCATTAGGAGAATGATGTGATGGAGAAGACCCATCCGTTAGCTTAGCATAATGATTGTTAAGTTCTATTGCTATTGCTTTCTTCATGACTCATACATATTCCTCTGACTATGAGATTATGCAACTTCCGAATACCGGAGGAACACCTTGTGTGCTATCAAACATCACAACGTAACTGGGTGATTATAAAGATGCTCTACAGGTGTCTCCGAAGGTGTTTGTTGGGTTGGCATAGATCAAGATTATGATTTGTCACTCCGAGTATCGGAGAGGTATCTCTGGGCCCTCTCGGTAATGCACATCACTATAAGCCTTGCAAGTAATGTGACTAATTAGTTAGTTACGGGATGATGCATTACGGAACGAGTAAAGAGACTTGCCGGTGACGAGATTGAACTAGGTATGAGGATACCGACGATCGAATCTTGGGCAAGTAACATACCGATGACAAAGGAAATAACATATGTTGTTATTGAAGTTTGACCGATAAAGATCTTCGTAGAATACGTAGGAAACAATATGAGCATCCAGGTTCCGCTATTGGCTATTGACTGGAGATGTGTCTTGGTAATGTCTACATAGTTCTCGAACCCGTAGGGTCCGCACGCTTAACGTTCGATGACGATTTGTATTACGAGTTATGTGTTTTTGTGATCGAAGTTTGTTTGGAGTTCCGGATGAGATCACGGACATGACGAGGAGTCTCGAAATGGTCGGGAGGTAAAGATTCATATATTGGAAAGTAGTATTCAGACATCGGAATGGTTTCGAGTGGTTCGGGTATTTTACCGGAGTACCGAGGGCTTACCGGAACCCTCCGAGGAAGTATAGGGCCTACATGGGCCTTAGGGGAGAGAGAGGGAAGCCCGCGAGGGGTGGCACGCTCCCCCCTCTAAGGGAGTCCGACTAGGGCAAGGAGGAGGGGGCGCGGCCCCCTTTCCCTTTCCCTCTCCCTCTCCTTCCTCTTCCCCTCCGGTGAGAAAGGAAATGGGGGGGGGGGGGCGAATCCTACTAGGAGTGGAGTCCTAGTAGGACTCCCCCCCATGGCGCGCCCCTCCTGGCCGGCCGCCTCCTCCTCCCCTCCTTTATATACGGGGGCAGGGGGCACCCCGTCACACATCAATTGTTCTCTTAGCCGTGTGCGGTGCCCCCTCCATAGTTTACTCCTTCGGTCATAGCTTCGTAGTGCTTAGGCGAAGCCCTGCGCGGATCACATCACCATAACCGTCACCACGCCGTCATGCTAACGGAACTCTCCCTCGACCCTCTGCTGGATCAAGAGTACGAGGGATGTCATCGAGCTGAACGTGTGCTGAACTCGGAGGTGTCGTACGTTCGGTACTAGATCGTTTGGATCGTGAAGACATTCGACTACATCAACCGCGTTAACCTAACGCTTACGCTTTCTGTCTATGAGGGTACGTGGACACACTCTCCCCCTCTCGTTGCTATGCATCTCCTAGATAGATCTTGTGTGATCGTAGGAAAATTTTGAAATTGCATGCTACGTTACCCAACAGTGGCATCCGAGCCAGGTCTATGCGTAGATGATATGCACAAGTAGAACACAAAGAGTTGTGGGCGATAATAATCATACTGCTTACCACCAACGTCTTATTTTGATTTGGCAGTATTGTTGGATGAACCGGCCCGGACCAACCTTACAAGACCACGTTCATGAAACCGGTTCCACTGACAGACATGCAACTTGTTTTGCATAAAGGTGGCTGGAGGGTGTTTGTTTCTCCAACTTTAGTTGAATCGAATTTGACTGCGGCCGGTTCTTGTTGAAGGTTAAAACAACACACTTGACAAAAAATTGTCATGGTTTTGATGCGTAGGTAAGAACGGTTCTTGCTAGAAGCCCATAGCAGCCATGTAAAACTTGCAACAACAAAGTAGAGGACGTCTAACTTGTGTTTGCAGGGCATATTGTGATGTGATATGGTCAAGACATGATGTGATATACATTGTTGTATGAGATGATCATGTTTTGTAAAATTTATCGGCAACTGGCAGGAGCCTTAAAGTTGTCGCTTTATTGTATGAAATGCAATCTCCATGTAATTGCTTTACTTTATCACTATGCTGTAGCGATAGTTGTAGAAGCAATAGTTGGTGAGATGACAACGACACTATGATGGAGATCAATGTGTCAAGCTGGTGATGATGGAGATCATGACGGTGCTTTGAAGATGGAGATCAAGGCACAAGATGATGATGGACATATCATGTCACATATTTTGATTGCATGTGATATTTATCTTTTATGCATCTTATTTTGCTTAGTACGACGCTAGCATTATAAGATGATCCCTCTCTAAATTTCAAGGTATAAGTGTTCTCCCCGAGTATGCATCGTTGCTACAGTTCGTCGTGACGAGACACCACGTGATGATCGGGTGTGATAAGCTCTACGTTCACATACAATGGGTGTAAAACAGTTTTGCACGTGCAGAATACTCAGGTTAAACTTGACGACCTAGCATATGCAGATATGGCCTCGGAACACTGAGACCGAAAGGTCGAACGTGAATCATATAGTAGATATGATCAACATAGAGATGTTCACCATTGAAAACTACTCCATCTCACGTGATGATCGGACATGGTTTAGTTGATATGGATCACGTGATCATTTAGATGACTAGATGGATGTCTATCTAATTGAGAGTTCTTAAGTAATATGATTAATCGAACTTTAATTTATCATGAACTTAGTCCTGATAGTTTTTGCATATCTATGTTGTTGTAGATCAATGGCCCGTTCTACCGAATTTTAATGTGTTCCTAGAGAAAGCTAAGTTGAAAGATGATGGTAGCAAGTACACGGACTGGGTCCGTATCTTGAGGATTATCCTCATTGTTGCACAGAAGAATTACGTCCTGGAAGCACTGCTAGCTGCAAGACCCGCTGCAGGAGCAACTCCGGACGTTATGAACGTCTGGCAGACTAAATCTGATGACTACTCGATAGTTCATTGTGCCATGCTTTACGTCTTAGAATCGGGAGTTCAAAGACGTTTTGAATGTCATGGAGCATATGAGATGTTCCAAGAGTTGAAATTAATATTTCAAGCAAATGCCCGAGTGTAGAGATATGAAGTCTCCAACAAGTTCTATAGTTGCAAGATGGAGGAGAATAGTTCTGCCAGTGAACACATACTCAGATTGTCTGGGTACCATAACCACTTGACTCAGCTGGGAGTTAATCTTCCTGATGATAGTGTCATTGACAGAATACGGGGCGGCCCAGGCATGCCCATGCGCGTCCGCTTGACAGGCCCAGCCCAACACCGACCCCACAAAAACCCTAATCCAGGCGGCGAGCTCAAACCCTAGCTCACTCTGTCCCTCTCTCTCTCGCTCTATCCACTCCTCTCCCTCTCCCTTTCTGATCGCATCCACCACGACGAGTAGCTCCGGCAGCGGCTCCGGCTCGATGCTCGACTACGAGGAGGAGATGGCCCTCTGCATTGCGCTGGAGAGGTCCAAGGTGGAGACCTGTGGCAGCTCCGGATCTGGAGCGTCGACGCAGCTCCCGCACCGGCGCAGCACGGACGCCGGAGCTGGACCCTCCCGGCCTGCACGCAATGATGCAAGGACAGCACAGTCCCCGCCGGTCCCGTGCCGTTTCCTTCCCCTGCCGGCCGCTCCTCCATGCGGTCGGCGCTGGGTGCTTGTGCCCGTGCCTTCGGCCCGCATGAGCACTCGAGAGTCGGAGGCGCGCGTGGCAGCGTGAACGGGAGAGGGACACAGCGGAGCAGTCCACGTGCCGCCTCCACGGGACGGAGTCGGACGCTGATGAGGACGCGCGTCTCCTCGCATGGGTGTACCACCACTCCCTCATGACGGCGGAGACATACGCTCGCTGCCTCCGATGTAAGAACACTAAGGCGCTCCGGCTTGTTATTGAGCAGTCGGTGAAGGAAATATGCCCTAGAGCCAATAATGAAGTTGTTATTTATATTTCCTTACATTATGATAAATGTCTATTATTCATGCTAGAATTGTATTAACCGGAAACTTGATACATGTGTGAATACATAGACAAAACAAAGTGTCCCTAGTATGCCTCTACTTGACTAGCTCGTTAATCAAAGATGGTTAAGTTTCCTGACCATAGACATGTGTTGTCATTTGATGAACGGGATCACATCATTAGGAGAATGATGTGATGGAGAAGACCCATCCGTTAGCTTAGCATAATGATCGTTAAGTTCTATTGCTATTGCTTTCTTCATGACTCATACATATTCCTCTGACTATGAGATTTTGCAACTCCCGAATACAGGAGGACCACCTTGTGTGATATCAAACGTCACAACGTATCTGGGTGATAATAAAGATGCTCTACACATGTCTCGGAAGGTGTTTGTTGGGTTGGCATAGATCAAGATTAGGATTTGTCACTCCGAGTATCGGAGAGGTATCTTTGGGCCCTCTCGGTCATGCACATCACTATAAGCCTTGCAAGTAATGTGACTAATGAGTTAGTTACGGGATGATGCATTACGTAACGAGTAAAGAGACTTGCCGGTGACGAGATTGAACTAGGTATGAGGATACCGACGATCGAATCTTGGGCAAGTAACATACCGATGACAAAGGAAATAACATACGTTGTTATTGCAGTTTGACCGATAAAGATCTTTGTAGAATATGTAGGAACCAATATGAGCATCCAGGTTCCTCTATTGGTTATTGACCGGAGATGTGTCTCGGTCATGTCTACATAGTTCTCGAACCCGTAGGGTCCGCACGCTTAACATTCGATGACGATTTGTATTATGAGTTATGTGTTTTGGTGATCGAAGTTTGTTCAAAGTTTCGGATGAGATCACGGACATGACGAGGAGTCTCGAAATGGTCAAGAGGTAAAGATTCATATATTGGAAAGTAGTATTCAGACATCGGAATTGTTTCGAGTGGGTCAGGTATTTTACCGGAGTACCGAGGGCTTACCGGAACCCTCTGAGGAAGTATTGGGCCTATATGGGATTTAGGGGAGAGAGAGGGAAGCCCGTGAGGGGGGGCATGCTCCCCCCTCTAAGGGAGTTCGAATAGGACAAGGAGGAGAGGGCGCGGCCCCCTTTCCCTCTCCCTCTCCTTTCTCTTCCCCTCTGGTGAGAAAGGAAAGGGGGGGGGGCGAATCCTACTAGGAGTGGAGTCCTAGTAAGACTCCCCCCCATGGCGCGCCCCTCCTGGCCGGCCTCCTCCTCCTCCCCTACTTTATATACGGGGGCAGGGGGGCACCCAATAGCACATCAATTGTTCTCTTAGCCATGTGTGGTGCCTCCTCCACAGTTTACTCCTCCGATCATAGCTTCGTAGTGCTTAGGCGAAGCCCCGCGCAGATCACATCACCATAACCGTCACCACGCCGTCATGCTAACGGAACTCTCCCTCGACCTTCTGTTGGATCAAGAGTTCGAGGGACGTCATTGAGTTGTATGTGTGCTGAACTCGGAGGTGCTGTACGTTCGGTACTAGATCGGTTGAATCATGAAGACGTTCGACTACATCAACCGCGTTAACCTAACGCTTCCGCTTTCTGTCTACGAGGGTATGTGGACACACTCTCCCCCTCTCGTTGCTATGCATCTCCTAGATAGATCTTGCGTGATCGTAGGAAAATTTTGAAATTGCATGCTGCGTTCCCCAACAGTGGCATCCGAGCCAGGTCTATGCGTAGATGATATGCACAAGTAGAACACAAAGAGTTGTGGGCGATAATAGTCATACTGCTTACCACCAACGTATTATTTTGATTTGGCAGTATTGTTGGATGAACCGGCCTGGACCAACCTTACACGACCATGTTCATGTGACCGGTTCCACCGACAGACATGCAACTTGTTTTGCATAAAGGTGGCTCGCGGGTGTTTGTTTCTCCAACTTTAGTTGAATCGAATTTGACTGCGGCCGGTCCTTGTTGAAGGTTAAAACAGCACACTTGACAAAAAAATGTCATGGTTTTGATGCGTAGGTAAGAACGGTTCTTGCTAGAAGCCCGTAGAAGCCATGTAAAACTTGCAACAACAAGACTTCTAACTTGTTTTTACAGGGCATATTGTGATGTGATATGATCAAGACATGATGTGATATACATTGTTGTATGAGATGATCCTATTTTGTAAAATTTATCGGCAACTGGGAGGAGCCTTATGGTTGTCGCTTCTCTACTAGGGAAAACCTTATACGCAGAATATTACCAGCAGCACTCTTCAAAATACGACGCTACTGCTATTTAGCAGCAGCGCGTTCCATGAAAGCACGCTGCTGAATTGAAAATAGCAGTAGCGCGTCATCTCTAAACCGCGCTGCTGCTCCCATTGCCATGACCTCGCCGTCCAGCTAGTTATAGCAGTAGCGCCTTATGCCTTACCCCACTACTGCTATTCTCCTTAGCTGTAGCGCTTTCTCATGCCCGCGCTACTACTAACCCTACCTTATCCCCACACGTATGGCCGACCCTGTCTCTCTCACTCACTCTCCCTCTCTCAGTCACTCCCGCCCGCGCCGATAACCATTGTCGTTCGTTGCCGCCGCCGTCGTCGTCCGTCCGCCACCGAGGTACTCCCTCGTTCCATCCCTCCTCCTCCCACCGTGCCCTCCTCCCTCCTCCTCACTACGCCGCGGCCGCCCCCTCCTCCCTCCTCCATCGGCAGCCCTCCTCCCACCGCCCTCCCTCCTCCTCCTCCGACCGCCCCTCCCTCCTCCTCCTCCGGTCGGCCCCTTCTCCTCCTCCTCCGGC